>NW_026943820.1:16721291-16928791 GCF_035594765.1 Anolis carolinensis
AATGTGAATTCTTCATGGAAAAATAAGACATCCCCTGAAAATAAGATCTAACGCATCTTTGGAAGCAAAAATTAATATAAGACACTGTCTTATTTTCGGGGAAACATGGTAGCTATTTCCCATAAGCAATTGTTTTATTTATTTGTTTGTTTGCTCGCTTGCTTATTGGTTACAGTGACAGCACATTGCAACTATATTGCCTTTGATACAAAAGGGGCATTTTGGCTTCTCCAGTCTCTCAAGCTTCTTCTTGATTTTTGCTAGAAAAGCTTATTGGAGCATCTTTTGCAAAACAAAACAAAAAAAGGTGGTGGTTGGGATGGGGGGGGGGTGAGTGGAAGGGAACCCATGCAAAACTCCATTATGCTTTATGCGGCACTAACGCCCGAATGCTCGCGAGCCTGAATTAAAGAAGGACGAAAGTACCAGTAAAGTCATCTTGTGTAATTGTTTACCTAATGCTGCACGAATCCACTGGGGGGGGGGGGGGGGGAGACAGGTTTGTAAGATGAAGTGGTGTATATGAGGCCTCTTTTCATAAACACCAGGATACCACTTTAATGTCCAAGATGCTGGTTTGTTTCACCGAGCACAGCACTTCAGAACTAATGATGCAATCAAGACACTTGCAATCAAACAGCCCCGGCGATGGAAATAGTGCTATTTGCAGCAGCCGCTTTGGCGTCTGCTTAAAATTTCTGGAACAGAAAACGGAAATAAGGAGCTGAGAGCAGAAAAACACAAACACACACACATATGCACACATACTTTGCTTTCCAGCTGGAATGTTTAGGGGAGAAGAAACCCGAAATGGAAGGCTAATGCTATGTCGGAGAAAGAGAGAGAGAAAGGCAGCCTCTTTCTTTCCCATCCTTTATTTCTCCATTATTTCCGCCGTGAATGTTGCAACTGAACATTCTCAGCCTGGATCCATTTTTTTCCCTTGTTGCCATCCTTAACTGTATGTTATCTATTGAAGGAACATTAGCCCCTTGCTACTCTCTCCTGGCTGAAATAGGAGAAATCTAGGAATGATTGTAAGGGGATTTGGGGTGTGTGGATGCCAATGACAAGCCACCCTTCCAGTCATATGGAGCCATTGAGGACAGATGTGCTAACAGAGGAAAATGGATCTAGTTCCCTCCCAAGTATCTGATGCCCAAGCAGGAGATGTTCTCCATGATCTCTTTTAGGGGAACCTCTAAAAAGGAGTTCTGATCAAGATCCAGGTTTCTAGATCTTGAGAACTGTCTCTTGGTTAGAAGCAAAATGCAATGGATATAAACTGGTCCATCGAGTAGCAAAGCTGACATGATGCATGGAGACAGAGATCAGATGGGGAGGGTGGGGCTGTGGCACAGGCTGGTTAGTAGCCAGCTGCAATAAATCACTATGACCAAGAGGTCATGAGTTCGAGGCCAGCCCGTGTCAGAGTGAGCACTCGACCATTAAAATAAAAAAAAATAGCCCTGCTCATTGTTGACCTAAACAACCTGAAAGATAGTTGCATATATCAAGTAGGAAATGTAGGTACCACTTATGTGGGGAGGCTAATTTAACTAATTTATGACACTATATAAATCATCCAGCAGTGTTTGGAATGAGGAAGTATCCAAGGACTTGGCGTCACAGTGGATGATGAAGCAGGTGCTCCCCCTGTGGCTGGAATCGAGCATACCCTCAGGAAGCTGGAAGCTGGAGAAGGTTAAATTGCCTCTGTGTCTCTGTCTCTATGTTCATATGGCGTTGAATGTTTGCCATGTATGTGTACATTGTGATCCGCCCTGAGTCCCCTTCGGGGTGAGAAGGGCGGAATATAAACACTGTGTTGTCGAAGGCTTTCACGGCCGGGATCACAGAGTTGTTGTATGTTTTCCGGGCTGTATGGCCATGTTCCAGAAGTATTCTCTCCTGACGTTTTGCCCACATCTATGGCAGGCATCCTCAGAGGATGTGGGTGAAATGTCAGGAGAGAATACTTCTGGAACATGGCCATACAGCCCGGAAAACATACAACAACCCAATATAAACACTAAATAAATAAATAAATAAATAAATGAGTAGAGAGGCAAATGGACAATCCAGCAACTTTCTGGGGCACTGTGATTTAACGCTTATCATTTCTCCATTACTTTTAAACGAAGCTTTTGATATTTTTCTAGCCATACCTAAGGTTGTGGATTGGGAAAGAGGGATATTACCATCTTTTCTAAGGGTTCATGAATAATGTGCTGAAATTAAAAAAAAAACAATGATGTGGGCAGGAGGCCTAATAAAGACACTGTCAAACCACATATTGTGGCTGTTAGATAGGGATAGACAAACCGATTCATTTCATTTTAGTTTTTCATTTGCTTCCTTGAGAATTTTGAAAACTTTACTTTAAAGGATGGGGTGGGAAAATCTTGCATGAAAAGTGCACGTTTCTCTTCATCTGGGCATTTTCGCATCTAAACCAAGGCCCACCTACACTGCCATATAATGCAGTTTTATAATGCAGTTTAACTTTGTTGAACTGCATTATACAAGTCTACACTGCCATATAATGCAGTTCAATGCAGTTAAACTGCATTATGAAACAGTATTACATGGTAGTGAGAAGCTTATCAGTGTTGGCACCCTTGCTATTACAGAATATCCTCCCTATAGAGGCTTTCTTGGGCCCCATCTACATTGCCATATGATGTAATTTGAAATTGCATTATACAGTCAGTGTCTACTTATAATGCAGCTTAACTACACTGAATTGCATTGCATGAGTCTACACCGACCACCCAATGCAGCTTCAAATTGCCACATAGGGCAGTGTAGATACTCACAGCGTTGAAAGCCAACATTTAAAGGATAAGCAATAATGCAGAAGGAAGATCTTTGCATTCTCCCAGGCTTTTAATTTTAGTTATGTACTCTTGTTTTTCAGGGCGTACTACTCGTAGTCGTTTTCAATTTGGTTTTGTTACTGGTGGTGGTGTTAAGTTTATCCTTTTTTGCCTGCTGCTGCTAGTTCTAGTTTTTATGCTTTTCCTCTATTTTTGGAAGCACCCAGAAAGTTTCTGCTACTGGCCTGTACAGAAACATCATAAATGAATAAAAGAATATACACGAAAGGTGGCATCTTGTGCACACTGATGTGAGAGTTAATTCCATGAAACATTGTGGGACTTACGTCTGAGTAATAAGATTATTTATTTATTTATTACAATATGTATATCCCGCCCTTCTCACCCAACAGGGGACTCAGGGCGGCTTACAATAAAACGCATATATAAAAATTGTACAATACACTATAAATCAGATTAGGATCTTAACATGCATGTTTTTGAGAGAAGAAACCTTGATAGTGCCTAGATCCAGGGAAGTCATGCTACCCTCTATTCTGCCTTGGTCAGACCACACCTGGAATCACACTGTGTCCAGTTCTGGGCACCGCAATCTAAGGAATATGTTGACTCTAAGCTGAAATGTGTCCAGAGGAGGGTGACTAAAATGATCAAGGGTCTGGAGAACAAACCCTCTGAGGAGCGGCTTAAAGAGCTGGGCAGATTTAGCCTGCAGAAGAGAAGGCTGAGAGGAGACATGATGAGGGCCATGGATCGAGATGTGAGGGGAAGTCATAGGGAGGAGGGAGCAAGCTTGTTTTCTGCTGCCCTGGAGACTAGGACGCAAAACAATGGTTTTAAACTACAGGAAAGGAGATTCTACCTGAACATTAGGAAGAACTTCCTCACTGTGAGAGCTGATCAGCAGTGGAACTCTCTGCACCAAATGTGGTGGAAGATCCTTCTTTGGAGGCTTTTAAACAGAGGCTGGATGGCCATCTGTCGGGGGTGCTTTGAATGCGATTTTCCTGATTCTTTGCAGAGGGTCCAAGAAGTCTCTTCCAACTCTATTACTCTAATCCCGCTGGTGCAGCGGGTTAACCACTGAGCTACTGAACTTGCTGAAAAAAAGGTTGGCGGTTAGAATCCGGGGAGTGGGGTGAGCTCCCTCTGTTAGCTCCAGCTTCTGCCAACCTAGCAGTTTGAAAACATGCAAATGTTTGTAGATCAATAAGTACCGCTCTGGAAAGTAACAGCGCTCTATCCAGTCACGCCAGTGGCCACATGACCTTGGAGATGTCTACGGACAATGCCGGCTCTTTGGCCTAGAAATGGAGATGAGCACCACCCCTCAGAGTCGGACTCGACTAGACTTAATGTCAGCGGAGAGCCTTTACCTATGATTCTATGCTTCTGTGATTAATCCTTACCCAAATCTACACTGTCAATTTTTATACAAAAATGTAAATGAATATGTAAACACTGCAAAAAGTGATGCAAGTGATTGATACAAGTTTCTTTCACTCCTCTTTAAAACCCGTCCTCCCATTCTACCTTTTAGACATAGCACTTCAGCACTTAAATCCACTTCTGTTATTAATTTACCATGGCAAATGCACTTTTTTTGTAAAATATGAAACAAAAAATATTCCCCAATTATTATTTTTGGAGGAGTTTTGCAGCTGGCATTTGAACTACTCACAAAGGACAAAAGAAAGAAGGAAGGAAGGAAGGAAAAATGGAATGAAAAGAAAGAAAATTAACCCCTGTGGCTCTATTAGGAACCATATAATAAATGTGCATTTAAAAGATCTATAAACACATATTTGTCTGCAAAATGTTCTTGCATAAAACTGTTATTGAAAAGGCTTTCATTTTATCTTTGCGTTATTGTAATTTTATTGAATTGCTTATTCATTCTTTGATATTGTCTTTTAATGATATTATAAATCTGTTTTATGTCTGATAGGAGCCTCATTGTAAACTGATGTAACAGATAATATGGCAATTCACCATAAAAAGTCTCAACCAAAAAGAAAAAGAAGAAGAAAAAAGGAAAAAAGCAGTTCAGAACGTAAAGAAACACTTTAATTCATTCTGGATTTCTTTTCATTTTATTTTTTAATTATTTTTCATGTGCTACTTGCCATCTGTTGATAAAAGATAGTTGGAGAAACTCATCCTATATTCCACACAATGAAACTTTCCTCCGTCTCCATATGATTTTATTCATTTTTTTTAAAAAAAGAAGAAGAAAGAAACAGTATAAAAGCATTACACCTTTCAACACTAAAGATCATTAGCTGGTTCATTGTATAAACAGATTTAAATTAGGCACTTTTGGAATGAAATCTTTTCTTATCCCCATAAAATGCATATTTGGGGTAAATTTTCTGATAGCGTCATGAACAATGAAAGGACGAGGGGGGCGAAGAAGGTATCATTTTCCACTATGTCTCGTTATTATTCCAGTTCTTTTATTAAAAACAATGAAAAACAATTACAATAAAAGATATTATCAACATATAGAGCAATTACGTTACAAACCAGCCATCGCTCTCCTCAGAAACTTAGCAGGAAGTTCACTCAATAAAAGCGTGTACGCCTGCCAAGTCTAAATAATAAAAACTCTATTAACGGGAGCCTATTATGAAGGAAAGCATATGACCTGGGCACTCGTATTTGACAGGTGGCCAATCCCGTTAAGTACACTTTAAATATGAAAGTGTATTTGGAATCATTACAGTTGACTTACACAGCTTGGGAGTTGACTTACACTCCGCCAACTCCTCCTGCCATAGTTACATTCATTCTGCTGTTTGCTGTTAGATAAAGTATTTTTGGCCACGATCCAAATAACAGCACACAACCATCCCAAGGTTGCTTTGGACTACCGCTATTCAGAGAGGAGACCCCCTGCCTTCCCATGCCATATGACAGAGTAATTTTTTTGTACATAAATGAGACATTTTTTTTGTGAAAGGAAAAAAAAACACACCAGTTTTGACAAGAATCTTTCCTTTAAAAGTATATGTTGCTTCTGCTATGTAGAGTCTATCCATAAGATTGCTTGAACCCACATATTCCTGCTTGATTCCTAAGTCTTCTCGCACTGAACGTGCACCAACTCTGCCGATTTCAAAGGGGCAGTCCAGATTAATCCTCTGTTGTCCCGTTTTTCCTAGCTACTGTACTTCTAAAACGTCCTAATTTTTGTGTGTGTGTTAGGAGCGACTTGAGAAACTGCAAATCCCTTCTGGTGTGAGAGAATTGGCCATCTGCAAGGATGTTGCCCAGATGATGCCCAGAAGTTTTGATGTTTTAGCATCCTTGTGGGAGGCTTTTCTCATGGGGCTGGAGCTGACCGAAGGAGCTCATCTGCGCTCTCCCAGGATTCAAACCAGCAACTTTCAGTTCAACAATTTATTTATTTATTTATTTATAGTACAGTAGAGTCTCACTTGTCCAACATAAACGGGCCGGAAGAAAGTTGGATAAGTGAATATGTTGGATAATAAGGAGGGATTAAGGAAAAGCCTATTAAACATCAAATTAGGTTATGATTTTACAAATTAAGCACCAAAACATCATGTTATACAACAAATTTGACATAAAAATAGTTCAATACATGGTAATGCTATGTAGTAATTACTGTACTTATGAATTTAGCACCAAAATATCATGATGTATTGAAAACATTGTCTACAAAAATGCGTTAGATAATCCAGAACGTTGGATAAGCGAGTGTTGGATAAGTGAGACTCTACTGTATTTATATTCCGCCCTTCTCACCCTGAAGGGGACTCAGGGCGGATCACATTACACATATAAGGCAAACATTCAATGCCTTAACATAGAACAAAGACAAGACAAACGTGGGGCTCCGAGCTGGCCTCGAACTCATGACCTCTTGGTCAGAGTGATTTGTTGCAGCTGGCTGCAGCTGGTTGCTCAACAGCCTGCACCACAGCCCAGCCCCTGCAGGTTAGCAAACCTTCAGGTTAGCAATCCTGCTGGCACAAGGGTTTAACCTATTACGCTACTGGGGGCTGTATGTCCTAATAACTTTCCTCTTCCTCCTCAGTTTTCTTCAGCTGCTTAAAACTGAGTTCAAAGTGAAAAAGTCATTTGCATTCAATTAATTCAATAGGAATGAAAGAAAAGGATTGGATAGAGCAAGAGACTCAAACTCATTTTCATTGAGAGTCACATCAGTTTGTTTGACTCCATGGATACACAGAGGATCATTGGATACAGGGAGCCAACTATAGTTTTTTACATAGCAGACAATGAATGCTCTTTAGTTGTAACCAGGTTTGGGTCCCCAGATGATAAAAAGGAAAAGGTAAAGGTTTCTCCTGACATTTAGTCCAGTCGTGACCGACTCTGGGGGTTGGTGCTCATCTCCATTTCTAAGCCGAAGAGCCGGCGTTGTCCATAGACACCTCCAAGGTCATGTGGCTGGCATGACTGCATGGAGCACCGTTACCTTCCCGCCTGAGTGGTGCCTATTGATCTACTCACATTTGCATGTTTTTGAACTGCTAGGTTGGCAGGAGCTGGGGCTAACAGCGGGCACTCATTCCGCTCCCGGGATTTGAACCTGGGACCTTTTGATCCGCAAGTTCAGCAGCTCAGCGCTTTAACACACTGTCCAGATGATATTGAATGACAATTCCCATAACTATTGATTACACTATGTAACATGATTTTTGTTCCTGGGTTATCAATGTCAGTTTCTAATTGGCTCTATCATGAAAACATGGAAACAGTATACTAAACTGCAAAAACTTTGTTTTTGCGGGACATCTGCAGTACATTTTGCTATAATTTTTCAATGAATATCTCATCGAGTCTTGATCAATTCTACATAGTTTGTGGCAGTCACAAAAATGAAGTTTCTGGAGTAGAACAACTACTTTCCAAGTAAATACTGCACAATTAAACGGGAAATAATACTTTCAAACCAGGAACAAAACCTTGTTTTCATATTTTGTTGCATAGTGTTATCTGCTATGTGGACTGGCGATCATGGGAATTGCAACCCTACTTGTGGCTCTGAGGTTGGGAAAAGATTCAAGAACATTTTAAAATCAGACAACACATCCCCAAGCTTTGTATCTACATTCAATCCTCACTCTCCTGACTAAACAGAATAAATTGCCAGATTTCATATGTTACCCTCTCTCAACTCTCATTAGCTTTGGTCACAGTTCCTAATAATGAAGATCACGGAAGTTGAAGTCCAGCAACTGGACTTCAACTTCAACTGGAGGAGATCCACATAAAACGATATTGGCCCTCGGGCCTTGGACACAAGAGCAGTAGGCTCTGGCAAAAGCAAATCTTTCCAGCCTCTCTTGGCTTTTGTGTTCTTTCTGACAAATGAGTTTTAACCTCATGACTACTCCCTGATATTGCTCTGCCACACTTTTCCCAGTCTTCCACTATGAGATGTTGGAGGACATGACACCACAAAGCTATCACAGATAGAACTTCTTCAGCAGTTCCATCACCATGGCTTCCCAAGAGAGCTCCACCTGATATCACAGTTATTACCACTTTATGTATTTATATTCCAGCTTTTGCCCATCTTGGGCTTCTATGCAACTTCTAAAAATTAGAATAGATACAATTCAAAGTTTACATCAGTAAAAATGAAATTAAAATATCATTGATCTGTTTACACAACTGAAACAGTCGATTTCCTGCTTCTTAGCGGGGGGTTGGACTGGATGGCCCATGAGGTCTCTTCCAACTCTACTATTCTATGATTCTATGAAACAATATTAACAAATATCCATTAAAGGTGGGATTGCCATCTTGAGGACACTGCAAGTTGAGTGGTATAGAAATATTTAAATATGTAAAAATAGATAAATACCTTTTAAATCCTGTTTTGTGTTCTCAAAACATTTTAACATGTGTTTCTTTAAAAAAATAAAAGTGTATTTTGAGTATGTTTAAACTACTGTATTAGGAGCTTTTCAAATGTATAGTCAACCCTCCACATTTGCTGATGTTAGGGGTACAAAATTGTAAAAACTGCAAATCACTTCTTTAGAAATTTCAGTCTTTGAATAATCTGTGAATTGGTTTACCCAGCCAGTTTACTCAACTCATGCCTTGTGTCTACACTATTTTAATCCTTATCTTGTGTTTATTAATATATGAAGAAATATGTTTAAATGCGTGTATTTTATATGATGACTAGCTTTGCCCGGCCACGCGTTGCTGTGGCTTAATGGGAATCCTTTGTTGGCCAGGTGGAATAGCAGTGAATAGCCTTGCAGTCTCAAAGCCTGGCCGTTTTCTGGAGTAGCTGGAGCTTTTTGTTGTATGAACGTAGAGGCATGGATGAGGGGTTGTGCTGCCAAGTTTAGTGTTTCTGGGATGTGTAGTTTTGTTGTTTTGTCCTAGGCCGTAATTTCATTACCCTTTTATATATAGAGATTATTTGTTTTAGCCATGTTGTAACCCACCTCAAGCCACAAAAGTGAAGCCCACAAATGTGGAGGACCAACTGAAACTGTATTTTTATAAAGCTTGCAGCCTATGTAATGAGAAATCCGAGATAATATCTAAATAAATATCCATGCTGTTTTTTTAATGACATGCTAAGTAATGATCCTAAAACCTATGCATGTGTTGTTACCAATGTATTACATTATGCAACAAAAATTTTAAAATGTTCTGTTCCTGATTTGTAAATGTTATTTCCTGTTATGTTTTATATTTTATACTGTATTTAATTGGTTGTAATATATTTTTATATGTTGTTGTTTTTAATGATGTATCGGCATCGAATTGTTGCCAATTGTACCCCGCCCTGAGTCCCTCCGGGTGAGAAGGGCGGGATAGAAATATTTGAAATAAATAAATAAATAAAAATTCAATCAATAGGCGCAGGTTGGAGAGCAAACCAGCTGCTACCAGCTGCAATGAATCACTCTGACCAGGAGGTCATGAGTTCGAGGCCCGCTCGGAGCCTATGTTTGTCTTGTCTTTGTTCTATGTTAAAAAGGCATGAAATGTTTGCCTATATGTGTAATGTGATCCGCCCTGAGTCCCCTTTGGGGTGAGAAGGGCGGAATATAAATGCTGTAAATAAATAAATAAATAATTGTGCGGCCTTTACTTTGAAAGTTGTTATACTCCATGCACTTTGTTTTTGTGGCTGCCACAAACTAGGTTGAATGGGTTGTGGCTCTATGAGATATTCATTGAAAAACTATAGCAAAATGTGCTGCAGGATTTCCCTTCCTCCTGCACAACGTGTCTGCAGTTTAATAATTTTTTTCAATGTGTTTATGATAGAACCAATTAGGAAATGACATAGATAACACAGGAACAAAAATAGTTTTACATAATGTTATTTTCCCTTTCCCAGAAATGATATCCCTGCATTTCCATGACATAAAAGACAGTTCCAAAATTCTACAATCTAATGGGAAGGACAACAAATACAAGATAGTGTCCTTTCCATTTCATGCACAGATGCTGACTAGACTGGCAGTTGAATCTCCTCTGAGCACTGACCATGGGCTGAATCTTTTACTCGAAGGTAACAAACTAGCTTGGGTACAACTCTGTCTTCAGCGTATCTCAATGCTACAGCCTGAAGCAATGGCCTTGTTCTGCCTAAATGGTAGGGCTGGCCCTGTTCCTTGGAAACAAACATAACTGAGATTATTTTATCAGACTAAAATCAGAAATCACCGCGCAACTGACCAACTGGAAATTCATGCTAGCATCACAGTTAAATACTGAAGCTGAACTTACAGTGGTAGAAGTTGCTAGACTTCATTTCAACTTGCCAACAAAATCAATGGAATTTGTTTCAACATGCCAACAAAATAAGTAGAAGCACGGCGTAGCATAGGTGGGAGTCAAAGCAAGGTGTGTGGCATTAATGTATGCCATTAATACATTTCAGAAATAGTTAGAGCCATTAGCAATGTTTATAACAGTGGGACCAACAACAAGTATCCACGATGATCTAGATGAGCCTTTTAAAGAGTTGGAAAGGATGCACTTGTCTTTTTAAAGCACTGCTGCACGTACCAATGGAAAATAATGGATCTCCCTTTTTACAAGACATGATGATGGCCACAACTTTACGGATTGGAACATCAACAGTCCATTGGGCCCCAAGCCAACATTTTGAAATTCACAAGGAGGATCTGAAACAACATGTTTTTTATCCTTCAGCTAGCCATCAGAAGAGATGTAATCTTCGTCTTAAAGGGGTTGAGTATTGTTTTTAGTAGTCATTCTTTGGAGGTTTTTAAGAGAGGTTAGATGGAATTTTTAGTAGTGTATTTCTGCATGGTAAGAGGTGGGTTAAATGGCCCTTTAAGACCATTTCAACTTCATTATTCTACTTTTAAAAAGTAATTTTCCATGTTCTGATCTCCTTCATTGTATCGCTGATTGAATCATTTTCTTTTATATTGAAAGAAATCCCGGGAACTATAAATACATAGAGGAAAGATATAAAAATATTTAATAAGTATAGGTGTGTGCTAGGTACAAATATAAAAATAAGCAACCTCCTCCTGCTTCTCCCAGTTGGCATTCACACTGTTCCTTGTTAGCAAGTCCAATGGCATATTCTTTGGTCCATCTCATCTGGAGGAAAGAACTAGGATGCCGGGCATTGCAGAGATGGCAGAAGTATCTAACATAATTCTCACTGAGTATTATACAGTATAACCTTTAAAGTCCCAACATATGTACATTTTGATGTATGAATTGTCACTCAACTTAGAGTGATGTTTTGACATCTGAACACCATTTTTACCTACAAGCAGCGCCATGCTTGCCCCAGACCCCTTGCGGCAAATGGAGCACTTGAGCGAGCATCACAAAAAGCCATCGTGCCAAAAGCAGCACTCGTTCCAGAAGCACCACAAGAGTACAGCGCTTCCAGCAGACAGCAGCCTCTGTACCTCATGGCTCAGTGCCTCAGCCTGCGAGCCTTTGCCTGCATGCCTTTACCTGCTTGCCACATGCTCTTCTCTGCTTTGGGAAATTGCTGTCCACTGAAGAAGTTTGGGTTAGTTCACTTTTTGTGCTTTTTATTCCTGGTACTGTATGTTTCACTTTAAGAAGAAAGAGAGGGATAGAAAGCGCAAGAGCAGGAGACAGGCTGGAATTAGTACTATACTATATAGAAGGAAAAAAATTATGCTATTTTGCCTTACTGATACACTGGCCAATATATTATGTTGCTGCAAATGTGGTTCGTTGCCACAACTTTGTGCTTCAACCATGTTAAATTTGATCTTTCTTTGTTCACTGTTGCATGTGAATGTGCATGTATACATTATTTGTTATTTATAAAGTACATTTTCTTATTTGAAAACACATAACAAAAGGGGGGGGGGTTGTGGGTCCAGAACTGATTAACACAATTTTAATAATAATAATAATAACTTTATTTTTATACCCCGCCCCATCTCCCCGAAGGGACTTGGGGCGGCTCACATGGGGCCATGCCCAATACAACAATCAAAAAACCAATCGCAAAGCCCGATAAAAACATCAACATCAATAAAAACAAACATTAAAAAGCATAAATCATGCAGTATTTAATGCATTTCAAAGCGAAGATTCACTTTTAGATGAGCATGTTTTGACTTAAGAACATGGTCATGGAATGAATTAAATACTTAAGTCAAGGTATTACTGTAGTTGGATGATGAATTTAAAATGTATTCAACTAGCCGAGGTGCCATTTTCATGTAAACAACTGAATATACATTGGAGGTGGACAAATTCCAGGGATCCAGAACTGAATGTTTTGTTTCAAGAGCCCAGCTCATTAATATAATCCTGGAATGACACATACACACACACAGATGAAAGACCTTGCTACGGTAGTATTCCGGTTATTCTCATTACAGACCACAATGATGATGGTTATGGTGATGGGTGTGTCTGACAGGGACTTGGGGTCTAGAAGATGGCCTTGGATATATAGCCCTAATATAAAAGGAATGAAGGAAACCATGATTTTAGTTTTCGCTGCTCTCAGCCACCAACATATGCAGCCAGCAAAACTGCTTGGCCTTGAAAAAACAGAGTTTTTCTTTGATGATAAATGGGAACTCATAAATGATGATGCAGAGTACAGAATGGCCAAGAACAATCAGGTCTGCCAAAGGTAACCAGTAATTGTATCAGATTTCCAACAGTGCAGGGAACGAATCTGGAGAAGGAACTGCTCTGGGATGTGACAGAAAAATACCAGTTCCATCAGACTCCTCCTTTTGTAATAAGAAATGCTAGTTGACATTAAGCACTTGTACTTGGCTTGGTCATTGTGTATCAGCAAAGGGTAAAGCCAACTGGAATAAAAATGCACACACATAAGCATCCCCATGAAAAAAAAATCAGAAATAATTAGTATCCCATAAAAAGCACCTGTTCTTATTTTATTTTTCCAAGGAAGAACACATATCGGAAAAAAGAGAAGCAGTTAGGTATTAATGCAATTCCAAATGAAAATAGAAAAGGATGGATAAAACGTGCAAGCCATGGATGCTGCTGGACAGCAATTACTATTGCCCCCTTTTTCATGTCAGGAGTGACTTGAGAAACTACAAGTCGTTTCTGGTGTGAGAGAATTGGTCATCTGCAACCACACTGCCCTGGGGATGCCCAGATGTTTGATGTTTTTACCATCCTGTGGGAGGCTTCTCTCATGTCCCCGCATGGGGAGCTGGAGCTGACAAAGGGGAGCTCACCCTGCTCTCGCCAAATTTGAACTGCCAACCTGTCAGTCAGCAGTCCTGCCGGCACATGGGTTTCACCCATTGTGCCACCGGGGGCTCCTACTACTGCCCCTCACTAATAGAAATAATAGGAAATGAGGTCCAAAAATATTGTGGGGGGGCACCTTCCGGACTTCTACTGGAAAACCATCCCCAAAATTCTATGCACCTCCTCCTCCTCCTTGTGAATATTATTGTATGACAAAAGATGCTAATAAAAAGGCGAGGTAGGGAGACTAAGCTGGAAATCCTCCAGAGCTAATGGGCACTGTCAAAATAATTCCCATCTCACTATAATACCCCCCCCCCCCCAATATGCTACTTGCAAGAATAAAATTAGACAAATTGTTTTGACTTCATTAATTAATGCTGACTAAATTAGACTGTGAATTTTTCAGGGCATGAAACATATTCTTGGGGTTTTTGCAAACGAAAATTCCTAGTGTGTTTAATGTATTGGGTTTGTGCATTGAAAGAAGATAGAGTGCCAGTCAAAAGAATAACAATGGGTCATGTTATAGTCCTCTTATAAAAGGAACATTGCCTATAAGATAAATAGATAGATAATCTATTTATTTATTTTATTTATTTATTTATTTATTTATTTATGTATTTACCGCATTTATATTCCACCCTTCTCACCCCGAAGGGGACTCAGGGCGGATCACATTACACATATAGTCAAACATTCAATGCCTTTCAACATAGAACAAAGACAAACAAACATAGGCTCCGAGCCGGGCCTCGAACTCATGACCTCCTGGTCAGAGTGATTCATTGCAGTGATTGATTACAGTTGCTTTCCAGCCTGCGCCACAGCCCGAGCCCATCTACCTATCTACCTATCTATCTACGAACATCTCAGCCCAATGTAGGCCATCTCCCCTTCTTCTCATTTCACTTACATTTTTATTCTTATACCAACCCTCTGAGGTAAGGCTAGATCAAGGAGCAATTACTAGGCTGAGGTTATTCAGTGATCTTCTTGACAGAATAGGGATTTGAATTTGGGTCTCCTGGATGTTGTAAGGTACAATGAGAAGCTTAAGCTTAACCCTAAAACTTATAATAATACCATATAATAATATTGTATTTCCAATAGTAGTCCCGTATTCACGCCTCTTCCAGCACCTTGAAGGCGACGACAATTTGGATAATCCACCCCTTCCTGATGATTTGACACACTAGCACTTTTGACCCAGGTTTCTCCAGATTTTATCTAGGATTTTTTATTACTTGTTTTTGCCGTTATTTGATGTGTTTTATCACCTTGTTTTATTGTTGTTGACTGGGCTTGGCCCCATGTAAGCTGCCCCAAGTCCCTTCGGGGAGATGGGGCGGGGTATAAAAATAAAATAATAATAATAATAATAATAATAATAATAATAATAATAATAAAGATCCAAACCATTATGCAGCAGTGGCTCTTCTTACCACTATCCTTCAATCCCTTCCTGCCCCTGCTCCATCACATTTGCATATATTTCTTCTTATAAAAAACACTTATATATTGAACTGTTTCAAAAGTGTTGTGTTCTGGCTTCCTTATTTTTCCCATAAATGACTGACAGAGACTTTTCTACAGCAGCACCAACATACCAAGACATCTTCCTTGGTTAAGTATGCAGAAACTCTTTACTAAGCAAATATCAAGTTATTCCTGGGGGAAATTGTTTCAAGGTTCTTTTTAGCGCTAATAAAGAATTTACTATTCAGAGAACAGCCATGTATCATTTTTGTGCAAAATAAGTTCCGAAGTCCAGAATTTTCTGTGCAGAAAATCACATATTATTTTCTGGACACAATATTTTGTTTTCTACACTGAAAATGCTGTTTTCTGCATTTAAAAAAACCAGGAGCATTTTTGGATGGAGTCACACATTTTGTAATTGCTAAGTCTCAAGAGTAAGAGCTAGTATGGTGTAGTGGGTGTTAGACTAGGTCTCTGAAGACTAGGGTTCAAATCCCCATTCAGCCATGGAAACCCACTTGCGTGATTTTGAGAATAAATCACACTCTCTGGGTTTCAGAGGAGCACAATCTTGATCTTGCCAAGAAAACCCTGGAATAGGGACACTTTGAGGTCACCATAGTTCAGAAATGACTAGAAGGCACACTAGAAGGAGCCTGTGCTGGAGGCTCCTTCTTTGGAGGCTTTTAAGCAGAGGCTGGATGGCCATCTGTCGGGGGTGCTTTGAATGCGATTTCCTGCTTCTTGGCAAGGGGTTGGACTGGATGGCCCATGAGGTCTCTTCCAACTCTACTATTCTATGATTCTAATAGCACAAGTCCCAAATTGCCAAGATTCTCATCTATTGCAGTGGTTCCTCGTCATGATTTTTCGACACTAGAGAAGCATGGTTTTCACTATTTTTCAAATATTTCCACCCTTTAACTCCATCCCAAATCTTGGAAATTAGAAATATGGATAGGCTTACCTTTCTCATGACTAAGAATAAAGGAATGAAAATAAAGGAAACCAACTGGAAACAAGTAAATGAATATCTCATGTTAAAGAATAAAAAAAATTGATATGATAAGAACTATTCGTAAAAACAAAACTATGTACAAAAACAAAGGGGAAGAAAGAAGAAAGGGAGAAAAGAAACAAGAATAGAACAGAAAAATAGAAAAGGAACAGACCTCTGGAAGATACCAGGAAGTCAAAACAACCAATCATTTTTCTATGTAACATCATTTCTCTATCCTGATAATTTTAACCTATGTTTATATTTCAATTTCTTCTTCGCCTATGCGATATATATATTCTTCTATATACAGTAGAGTCTCACTTATCCAACACTCACTTATCCAACGTTCTGGATTATCCAACGCATTTTTGTAGTCAATGTTTTCAATACATCATGATATTTTGGTGCTAAATTAGTAAATACAGTAATTACTACATAGCATTAATGTGTAATGAACTACTTTTTCTGTCAAACTTGTTGTATAACATGATGTTTTGGTGCTTAATTTGTAAAATCATAACCTATTTTGATGTTTAATAGGCTTTTTCTTAATTTCTCCTTATTATCCAACATATTCGCTTCTCCAACATTCTGCCGGCCCGTTTATGTTGGATACGTGAGACTCTACTGTAATGCAATTAAGTAACTATAAGAATAATAACAAAAATTTTAATTAATTTTTTACAGAATATACACAATTTAGTGTAGGTAATACACATAGCAAAATAGATACTCTAACTTGCAGCCTTAAATCTGTTCTATTTATGTCCCTTTTTCATATCTATATATTAATCTTTCTCTTTCTCTTTTTTCCTTTTTTCTTTTCCTTTTTCTTCTTTGTTACTATTATATTATTATTGTATTATAAAAGAAATCTTAATAAAAAGTATTTAAAAAAAAACTCCATCCCAAATGATTGGATGGATGGATGCACACATGCCAGCATGGCAGAATAGGAAAGGGAAATCTCAAAAATGCTCATTGGTATGAGACATAAGTCATATGATGGCATGGAAGAAACTGGGCCCTGAAGTTGAAATCCCTTAGGGCATCTGAGGTTCTAAGGCAATGAAGAAGGAAATGATGCCAAGTGCAAAGTGGCCCAACTTATAGTAGCAGGAGAGATTGGAGATCACTTAATGGAAACCCCTTATAAAAGGACAAATTTTGAATGAACATTGGGACAAACTGTATGACCGTTAAGTCTAGCATGACAATAGAACTATTCACTTGGGCAAGTAGTTCTTGCCTTCTGGAGATCTTCATTGAGCACAACAAAAAGAAAGGTTAGAGCAGGGGTCCCCAAACTAAGGCCCGGGGACCGGATGCGGCCCTCCAAGGTCATTTACCTGGCCCCCGCCCTCATTTATAATATAATATTTTATATCAGTTTTAATAATATAATATATTGTATATACATGTAATATTGATAATAATATTATCATTTTATACAAAATAATACTAACAATAATATCATATAATAATATTAATTATATGTTATATATTACATATAATATTACAATATAGTGGTATAGTTCAATATAGTATGATGCTAATATTGTGTTATGTTAATCTATATATATAAAAGGGTAATGAAATTTCGGCCTAGGACAAAACAACAAAACTACACATCCCAGAAACACTAAACTTGGCAGCACAGTCCCTCACCCATGCCTCTACGTTCATACAACAAACAGCTCCAGCTACTCCAGAAAACAGCCAGGCTTTGAGACTGCAAGGCTATTCACTGCTATTCCACCTGGCCAACAAAGGATTCCCATAAGCCACAGCAACACGTGGCCGGGCAAAGCTAGTAATATAATATATTGTATGTACATACAGCTGCTCTGAGTTCCCTTCGGGGTGAGAAGGGTGGGATATAAATGTAGTAAATAAATGTAGTAAATGAATAAATAAATAATTTTAGACTTAGGCTCGCCCAAAGTCTGAAATGACTTGAAGACACACAACAACAACAACAACAATCCTAATTAACTTGACTATCTCATTGGCCAGAAGCAGGCCCACACTTCCTATTGAAATCCTGATAGATTTATGTTGGTTAAAATTATTTTCATTTTTAAATATTGTATTGTTCTTTCATTGTTATTGTTTTGCACTACAAATAAGATATGTGCAGTGTGCATAGGAATTTGTTCGTTTTTTCCCCCAAAATGATAATTCGGCCCCTCAACAGTCTGAAGGATTGTGGACCGGCCCTCTGCTTAAAAAGTTTGAGGACCTCTGGGTTAGAGCAAATGCTCCTACTTTATATATTTTGATGGTACTCTTAGTGATTTTTTTTTTACAATATGTCATATATTTTATGGATGTGTAGAAGGGGATGCATTGTAATGGGTAGGAAAAATGAATTTTAGAAAGGAAATATACTACGTAGAATAAACTCTCCTTGCAGCTTTGCGAGAAAGAGCAGGAAGACAGCCATAGGGTTGGTTGGGGGAGCAACACAAAAGCTTTGTGGATGTGTATGCAGAAAACTTTGACAAATGCATCAATTTTGACATTTTAGAGCACAGTAAAGTGAAGAAATCAGAGTTTTAGCAGGAATATTTCCCTCAGAGGAACAGTTTAGGAAAAAATGCTGATGAGAAGTCCCAGTGCATTAACGCAGTATCATCAATTACATGGGAAATGTAATTAACCATTTCTGATCCTTAAACATTATTTACACAAAGCCCCAAAGAATATTCCCAGATTTTTCCCTCCTGTGCAAAATACTGCATTAAGGTCCTTTTTCAAAAAGGCAACTCTGCAGCGGCAGGAGACAGGAACCAATTGCTGCAACAGTGACCTCTTTTCTGGAAATGTCTATCCTCATACATAAAACTAGATTCACATCCAGGAGTCAAAACAATTCTGTGATATATATTTTTTGGCCAACATTGCCAATATGATTCTTTTCAAATGCTTTATCTAGGTTTAATTTATATATTTAAAAAGCTCTTTTATAAATAAAACTACAATTTAAAATATTTCATTGCAAGGCATCTGAACATTCAAGAAAGCACACACAACAAAAAGTCGTATGTAAAGTATGTGTTTTCCTAAAATGATGAGCTTGCAATATATAATCAAACATCTGCCTCATTTGATCTAATACTATTAATAAACATGAAAGTAGTTGCACCTGTGAGAGAGTGGAAAATAGAAGTAGCTTTTAATTAAATATATTAATGGAATATTATATTCCAGCAAGGGAATTTCAAGGTATCTGGGTTCCTCATTCTCACCCCATGTGCCTCAGGGCAAATCTATGCCAATAACTTTTAACTACTTAAATAATTAGATTTATATATATTTATATATATATATTGCATCTTGGCTAATTTGTTGATTTGTTAACTTCTACTTTAGCCTTGTCAAACAGAAGCCGCAAAAGCATCTGAACCCCTAATTGGTGAGAAAAAAGCCTTCCAAGCTTCCAGAGGGAGGACTCAACAACAGGTTTAAATTGGCAGGAAGAACACGTTTCAACTCCAGAGAACAGGATCAACGGGGACTCTGTAAAGTCCAAAGAAATACGAGAGCCACGATGGATTTCCTTTTGGAGTTGTTGTCGTAGTTGTGTGCCTTCAGGCTACCCTATTTACTCAACTCTAATTCTCACATTTTTGTCTAAATGAGCTTGCCAAAATGAGAATGTGCATGAGATTCACGTCATACGGTCATCTTAGTGCTGAGCCAAACCCAAAAGGGAAGCTGCTTCAGGAGCCGTTCCTGGAGTTACTCTTTACGAGACACCATATCTAATTTATTTGCCCTAGCTCAATGCTAGGCAGTTCTGTAATTTGTAGTTTGGTGAGACACCTCACCTTTACAGAGAAGGCTCAAGGCCTTGTAAAACTACACTCCTCATGATAACATAACATTAAACCAAGGCAATTAAAGTGGATTCATACTACATTATACCAAAGTTTTCCTTTCAATTGCTGGAAGCTTTGATGTTCTAACGCAGGGGTCCCCAAACTAAGGCCCGGGGGCCGGATGTGGCCCTCTGAGGTCATTTACCTGGCCCCCACCCTCAGTTTTATAATATAATATATTGTATATACATATAATATTGATAATAATATTATAATGTAATACAATATAACACTAATAATAATACCATATAATAATATTAATTATATATTCTATATTACATATAATATTACTAATAATATTACAGTATAGTGGTATAGTTCAATATAGTAATATATAATGCGAATATTGTGCTATGCTAATAATATAATATATTGTATGTACATATAATTTGTAAGCCACTCTGTAATGCCTCATGGGCCTTGTAGTCCTGCTCCTAGTGCCACTGTGGCTGATGAAGATGAAAACATGGGGTTTTCTCCGGCTCAGTAAGAGCTGGAATCCTTCCAGATGCCTGATGTTGATGTTTTTGCCCAAGAACCCATTAAAACAGACCTTGAGCAGCTCTCACCTCCCTTCGCTAGGAGACAGTCCTATGCTGCAGACAGGGGAGTGAAGGAGCAGGTTCGCAGGAGTTTGAGAATTGCAGCCAAACAAGACACTGATTAGCCATGTTTCCCCTGGGAAAATCTAGGGAGTCTCACATCTGGAGAAAGCTGGGTTTCGTTTCCTGTTCTCTAGGGAAAGAGAACGCTGGACACCTGCTTGGCAGGAAAACGAGGCCCAGATATAGGTGCCTGGCACGGTAGGTTCCGTGCGGAGTCAACAGAGCAGCTTCAGGAGTGATTTCGTGTTTCCAGCCTTGTGTGGACTTCACAAAGTCCGCAACCCCAGTCTCCTTGCTTTGCCTAACCAAGTATTCAAGTATTGCCTTGCCTTGTTCCTAGCCACGGACCTTGTTCATAGAATCAAGTTTGTGTCAGCCTTGTTGTGAATTTACCTCGGACCTCGAAAGACTCTGGACATTTCCCCACACTATTGCTTGGCAATAGTGCTTGGCAATAGTGTGTGTTTCGGTTTGTTGGATTCTACTTTGAACTCTAATATCATTTATTGGACAAAGTATTTCTGGACTATATTTGACCTTATTTGATAGGTCTGCTTCTGGACTATATTTTCTACTTGTTTTTATTATTCTTATATATTTCCTTAATAAAGATATTAGATAGTTATTGGCCTCCGTGTACGGTTCTTGGTGCTCTGTTGCCTTGAGCGTGACACACTCTGAGTCCCCTTTGGGGTGAGAAGGGTGTGATACAAATGTAGTAAATAAATGCAGTAAATAAATAATAAATAAATGTTAGACTTAGACTCACCCAAAGTCTGAAATGACTTAAAGGCACACAACAACAACAACAACAACAACAACAACAACAACCCTAATTAACTTGACTATCTCATTGGCCAGAAGCAGGACCACACTTCCCATTGAAATCCTGATAAATGTATGTTGGTTAAAATTGTTTTTATTTTTAAATATTGTATTGTTCTTTCGTTGTTGTTGTTGTTGTTGTTGTTTTTGCACTACAAATAAGACATATGCAGTGTGCATGGGAATTTGTTTGTATTTTATTCTAATGATAATCCGGCCCCTCAACAGTCTGAAGGATTGTGGATCGGCCCTCGGCTTAAAAAGTTTGAGGACCCCTGTTCTAACATGTTTGTTTTTAAAGATGGATTTCTAAGCAGGCAACAACTGCAATGAGCACCTTTTTTGACCAAATTACAAAAAAAAAAACCCACAATTTTTCTGCTTTTTCTGCATTATATTCAGCAGAAAATACTTTTTTTGGTTTCAGGGTTTTGAAAATACAGGTGTGTGTTAGATTCGGTTGGGCATTAGAGTCAATACAGCATCTATTATGGTAACTTTCAAGAGAACTTTTCACAGGGACTTCTTGGAATTTGCAATTGTTTCACTTACAACTTATAATGTGAACTTTGCTAATCTACTATTACAACCTCACTGTTTTTAAATTCTATGTTTTTAATAAGTGTGTTTTTATTATTTTTGGTTAATGTGCAAATATTACAGTTGGTTCACGTTATTGTTTATTGATGTATTGTATATTGTTACTGTTTTGTATTTGATATTTCTGTGAGCTGCCTCGAGTCCCCTCCAGGGAAGATGGTGGCAGGATACAAATAAACTTATTATTATTATTATCATTATCATTATTATTATTATTATTATTATTATTATTATTATTATTATTTTATTGTATGACACAGCAAACAAGATAGACGTGCTGGATTTCATATCACAAAATCACAAGTCGAACACTTCCCAAGTGTCTAGGACTGTGTGATATATTTTCGGATGATGCGTGCAGATCCCAGTAGGGTGGCCTTTTGCAGTTGGCAGATTGTGATTTTGTCAATGTCTATTGGTTCCAAATGCCGGATGAGATCTTTTGGCACGGTACCCATCACCACCGGGACCACCTGCACTGGTTTCTGCCAGAGTCTTTGAAATTTATTCTTGAGGTCCTGAGAGCGGCTGAGTTTTTCCTGTTGTTTTTCATCAATGCGACTGTCACCTGGGATGGTAACATCAATGATCCAAACATTTTTCATTTCCACAACTGTGATGTCTGGTGTGTTGTGTTCCAGAACTTTGTCAGTCTGGATTCGGAAGTCCCACACTATCTTTGCGTGCTCATTTTCCACAACCTTTGCAGGTTTGTGATCCCACCAGTTCTTTATTGCTGGGAGGTGGTACTTGAGGCATACGTTCCAATGAATCATTTGGGCCACAGAGTTGTGCCTCTGTTTGTAGTCTGTCTGTACGATTTTCTTATAGCAGTTGAGGATATGATCAATAGTTTCTTCGTTTTCCTTGCACAGTCTGCATTTTGGGTCATCAGCTGATTTTTCGATTATTATTATTCTTATTATTATTATTATTATTATTACTATTATTACTACTACCCAAGGTCACTCTGCAGATTTCCATGCTTGAATGGGGATTCAAACCCAGAATTATCCATGGGTCATATCAAAATCCACAATTTTGGCCCCCAAATCTGCCCTCGACTTATACACAAGTCTATATGGTACCTCTCCCTACACTACAAATAAAGGACTCCATAAGATGGAATTTGTGATCTATAACAGTGTGGTGTGAATGGCAGAATAAAAGAGAATAGAACAGAAGTGAATAGCGCTACAAACATAAGAGAAAAAGGTGTGCTGCTAGAGCAATTCAAACACTAGTAGATTTGTTCATTTGTGTCCATGACTACCACTAAATCTTTGTCCCAAACATCCCAAAAGGGATATTCCTAAATCCAAATTATTTAGCTTGTGAGACCGAGTGGTACATTATGAGCACCGGTGACAAATCTGTTATGGCAGTATGGGCTTCTCAAAGATTTCACAGTCTCTCCAGTTATGTAAGGCCATCGCACTCCACCTTTTGCATCACTCCATCAAAGAACCTGGGTCCCACCATGACAGACAGAAACAAATCTCCAGGTTTGTGGCCACCACATTATTATGTAAGATTGGACAACACAGACATTGTAATAATATTGTGAATGGTGAACACAAACAAAAATATTAATTCTATTAGTTATTTAAAATTATTATCGAAAGCCTGCATCCCATTTAGTCTACACCTGTGCCTTACAAATTACCGTATATACTCAAATATAGGCCGACCTGAATATAAGCCGAGGCACCTAATTTTACCACAAAAAAACTGGGAAAACACTGACTCCAGTATATGCCAGAAATAATTTCAGAAATAAAAATAGATACCAATAAAATTACATTAATTGAGGCATCAGTAGGTTAAATGTTTTTGAATGTTTACATAAAGCTCAAATTTAAGATAAGACTGTCCAACTCTGATCAAATCATTATTCTCATTTTCTTCAATGTAAATGTGCTTATGTATCTTTTTAATAATAATACAGTAGAGTCTCACTTATCCAAGCCTCGCTTGTCCAAGCCTCTGGATAATCCAAGCCATTTTTGTAGTCAATGTTTCCAATATATCATGATATTTTGGTGCTAAATTCGTAAATACAGTAATTACAACATAACATTACTGCGTATTGAACTACTTTTTCTGTCAAATTTGTTGTATAACATGAAGTTTTGGTGCTTAATTTGTAAAATCATAACCTAATTTGATGTTTAATAGGCTTTTCCTTGATCAGTCCTTATAATCCAAGATATTCGCTTATCCAAGCTTCTGCCGGCCCGTTTAGCTTGGATTAGTGAGACTCTACTGTAATAATAAATATAGGAAAATAATACATGTAATAATAAATAGAGTAAAATAATAAATGCAATAATAATAAGATCAGAGTGAAATAATACATGTATTAATAAAAATAATAAAATAGAGTAAAATAAAAGTAATAGTAGCAACAATAATAGAAAAGAATAATAAATGTACCATATACCATGAGTTAGGGCCTTTTACCCTAGCACTCAAGACCTGGCTCTTTACTAGAGCTTTTAATCTATGTTAATTTTATCAATATTTGTATGTATGTATTTTTATCCTTTACTATTTTATCTTGTAAATCGCATAGAGCATCATAGATGGAGGGCGATTAATAAGTAATTAAATGATGATGATGATGATGATGATGATGATATTCTTGAGTATAAGGTAAAGGTAAAGGTTTCCCCTGATGTTAAGTCCAGTCATGTCTGACTCTGGGGGTTGGTGCTCATCTCCATTTCTAAGCCAAAGAGCCGGCGTTGTCCACAGACATCTCCAAGGTCATGTGGCAAGCATGACTGCATGGAGCGCCGTTACCTTCCTGCCGGAGCAGTACCTATTGATCTACTAGGCTTATATTCGGGTATATACAGTATATACACATCACTGGTTGAGAATGACGGGTATAAGGGCCAATTTCTACATCCCTGTGAAAACTATGTCCCTTGCCAAACCCTTAAAGAGAAATCTGGAAAATAAGCTTTCTTCTTGCATGCAAACTAAAGGAGCGCAGTCCTTCGATGAAACTCAGTTGGTCAACAGATGCATCTTATTGTTACTCCACCCTGGAGAAAATATTTATCTTACTCACATAATCCGAAGAGGATGAATTAAACATATACCTGTGTGCAACTGTTCTAACCCACATTTTACAATGATGGATCACACAAGGCTCCCTTCCATAACAGCTTTGTAATCAAAGAAATATTGATTTTATTTCAACCAATCAGAAGATCATAACTCGTGATAAAACAGTAGCTTTCTAAACGTCCTGACCATCACAAAAGGGAACCAGAAGGAAATAAATATTTGTAAAGCTTTATTTAAAAAAATATGAAGGGGAGGGGAGAGAAAATTGAAAAAAATATTCTGTCAATTCAGAGGATGTTGAATATCCACTGACAGAGAAAGTGGGGTGAGAAATCCTTCCTCAATGTGTTTGTTGTATGTGTTTTCAGGTTGTGTCTGCATTCTGGTTTGGCTAGATTAAGTGATGCATTTGCTGTCTGATCATTATGGGATTTGACAACGTCATTTCAAAACCTTAGTTACTAACATATCAATAATTAAGTGCTTTCAGTTCACACTTTACTCTTCTGGATACTGGGCTATTTATCTCTGTACTGTGAAGACGCTAATGGTATAATGGGCAAAGCATCAAGAATAATTAAGAAAAAGACCTGGACAAAAAAATCTTGGAAGGAAATACGTCTGTCCATGTCTACTGTTTGAATGATTACATTCAGTCTTTACTTTGAAATTCATGATTAGATGTTTCTTGTTGGTGAGTCTGAAACTGGTCCCTGTGGTTAAGAGAAGGCTTTTAAACTAGATCCATGTTTGTTTATGATGCCTTATCTTCCAGTTACTGGAAACATTTTATAGTTAAGAATTCCCATCCAGTCATGACATGAATGTACAGAGGATGGGACTACATTCACTAAAGAGTCTGAAAATGGATGAAATGAGCTTTTCATCCTATTGAGAAACCTGAAGAAGATGGGTTTTCAATTGTATAAAGAAGCCCTATCAGAGCTTGGAAAGATCATATTGGGTGGGGGGGGGGGGACAACAAATCCTATACTTTACTATAACAACCTATCCCATACTATATAAGGCAGGGGTCCCCAAACTAAGGCCCGGGGGCCGGATGCGGCCCTCCAAGGTCATTGACCTGGCCCCCGACCTCAGTTTTAGACTTAGACTCACCCAAAGTCTGAAATGACTTGAAGGCACACAACAACAACAATCCTACTTAACTTGACTATCTCTTTGGGTAGGAGCAGGCCCACACTTCCCAATGAAATCCTGATAGGTTTACAGTATGTTGGTTAAAATTGTTTTTATTTTTAAATATTATATTGCTCTTTCATTTACTAGCATTGTGCTATAGTAATAATATGATATATTGTGTATACATATAATATTGATAATAATATTATAATATAATACAATATAATATTTATTTATTTATTTATTTATTACAGTATTTCTACCCCGCCCTTCTCACTCAATGGGGACTCAGGGCGGCTAATAATATAATACAATATAATAATATTGTATAATATAATAATATTAATTATATATTATATATTAAATGTATAGTATAGTACCAGATACCCTGTTTCCCCTAAAATAAGACATCCCCAGAAAATAAGACCTAGTAGAGGTTTTGCTGAATTGCTAAATATAAGGCCTCCCCTGAAAGTAAGACCTAGCAAAAGTTTTTGTTTGAAAGCATGCCCGTCAAACAGAAAACCAGAGAATGAAGGATCGGTAAATGTACGTAGCATAGAGTGTTGTACATGGAAATATTGGTAGTAACAAGAAATTCTTGATAGGATTCACAGTTTGTCTGGTTATGCTGGTTTGTGATGACAACTACTGTACAGTATATAATAAATGTTCATTTTTTTGTTCAACAATAAATGTGAATTCTTCATGGAAAAATAAGACATCCCCTGAAAATAAGACCTAGCGCATCTTTGGGAGCAAAAATTAATATAAGACACTGTCTTATTTTCGGGGAAACACAGTAGTAATATATAATGCTAATATTGTGCTATGCTAATAACATAATACATTGTATGTACATACAACTTGTAAGCTGCTCTGAGTCCCCTTTGGGGTGAGAGAGGGTGGGGTATAAATGTAGCAAATAAATAAATAAATAAATGTTGTTGGGGGGTTTTTTGCATTACAAATAAGACATGTTCAGTGTGCATAGGGATTTGTTTGTATTTTTTTTCAAATGATAATTTGGCCCTTCAGCAATCTGAGGGACCGTGAACCGGCCCCTCCACTTAAAAAGTTTGAGGACCCCTGATATAAGGCATACTGGGAGTCCTAATCCCAAAAATATTTTTCTAGGCTCTGAGCTCTTCAAGTGACAAAAGGTGATCCATATCCACTCATAAAATATTGAAATCTGAGAATGTTATTCTTTCATAGCCATCTTCAAAATCCTAGACCTTTTTCTAGATTACAGTTTCTGTTTTGATGCATCATTGAGCCAAGTTATGACATGTGTGGAGCAAATGTAATCCAAGGTATTGGGGGAATGGATCTCAGTCTTCAAAATGTGGGAGAAAACTCAGAGTGGATTCACTGAACCTCAGATATAGAAGCTACCGGGTACGGGAAGGTTTCCCCAATCTTTTATTCTCCCCAAACAGCCACACATTCAACCAAGTGACTGTTTTTAAGGAGGAGGACTTTAGGATACATGACATCTGGCTCTACTCTTCGGCTTAGAAATGGATAAACCCAAGTGATGGATGAGTACAAGT
Organism: Anolis carolinensis; assembly: GCF_035594765.1. NCBI lineage: Eukaryota > Metazoa > Chordata > Lepidosauria > Squamata > Anolidae > Anolis > Anolis carolinensis. The sequence continues at coordinate 16,749,051 of NW_026943820.1, forward strand.
AGAAGGACGTATTAATGTTCTGAGGCTTAAATTTAGCACTGGCCAGACTTGCTTATTTTAAAAGGTTGTTCTGTCTTTGAATAGAGCAATCCATGTTCCAAAACATCTCTATGGAACATAAACAATATTCCTCATTCCAAATAAACTGCTTCACTGGATTACTTTTCAAAGATATGCCTTTTAGGCTGTCAATAGCTCTGGGCTGACAAAAATATTCACAGAGGGATTTTTTAGTTTTTTAATTGGCTAGCTTTTAATCAATTTGTCAAATTTGATTCCATTTGGCCAGATCTTCTGAGATCAGTGCCCTTTGTGTATCCTGAAGGACAAAAGTAAAAGTAAATGCAGACTTAATACAAATGGGAGCTTCAAATACAGTAGAGTCTCACTTATCCAACATAAACAGGCCGGCAGAATGTTGGATAAGTGAATTGTTGGATAATGAGGAGGGATTAAGGAAAAGCCTATTAAATATCAAATTAGGTTATGATTTTACAAATTAAGCACCAAAACATCATGATCAAATTTGACAGAAAAAAGTAGTTCAATATGCAGTAATGCTATGTAGTAATTACTGTATTTAGCACCAAAATATCATGATGTATTGACAACATTGACTACAAAAATGTGTTGGATAATCCAGAACGTTGGATAAGTAAGTGTTGGATAAGTGAGACTCTACTGTAGTGTCTCCTCTTGCTCGCCTTGACACACTAATCTATCAAATGCAAGAGAATGTCGAACTTGATCCATCTCTAACTACTATGTTGGTTGATGTCATGTGGTTGTGTATCTGTTCCAGGTTTTAGTCTGAATTTTGCAGAGCCCATCCAAGATGCTATACCTATTAGGGTAGAGTTCAGTACTCGAGATAACATCTTTGAGGTTGGGCAAAAAATTTAGAGTCAGATCCAAGTTTTATGATCAATGAATTAGGGAGATGATGGGGATGATGATGATGATGATTACTATTATTATTGTATTTATTTATATTCCACTTTTTCTCTCCATACAGAGATGCCTATGCTAAACCAGGAGAAGAGAAAACTGAGAGGTTAAATGATAGCCACCTAAGAATTTGAAGGGATTTCATGTAGAAGATGGAGCAAGCTTGTTTTCTGTTACTCCAGAGACTACAGTGAGAATCAATGGATTAAAAAGGCAAGAAAAGAGATTCCAGAGCATGGAATTTACCTTTGTGGAGTTCTTTAACCAGAGGTAAGAAGGACATCATTCTGAAGCACTTTAGTTGCACATACCTACATGGTAAGTGGACTACAAGGCCCTTATGGCCCCTTCCATGCTAAGAGTTTATAATTCTACTAGCTGTGCCCGCCACGCGTTGCTGTGGTGAAGTCTGGTGGTATGGGAAATAAAGTATTAAGGAATTGGTGGTAGTTAAGGTCAAGGGTAAAGGTTTTCCCCTGACATTAAGTCCAGTCGTATCTGACTCTGGGGGTTGGTGCTTATCTCCATTTCTAAGCCGAAGAGCCGGCGTTGTCCATAGACTCCTCCAAGGTCATGTGGCCGGCATGACTGCATGGAGCGCCGTTACCTTCCCGTATAAATTCAGGAGATATTATTTTGTAAAGCTTGTGAATATACAGTATTTCTGATTTTTTTTTGTCTGTTGGAGGGAAGTAGAGTCTACACTGCCATATAATCCAGTGCAAATTAGATAATCTGTGGAAGAGGCCTAAGTGAAGCCTAACTCTGCCTGTCCCATGGCCTGAGTCGGTTGCTAGGAGACCAAGTGGGCGGAGCTTAGCCTTCTAACTGGCAGCAATTGGATAAAAACAATTATTCATCTTCCTCTAATTAGGACTTTATTTTTCTTTTCTTTTTGTTGTATCAACCTAGAGCCGTGGATGATGGGTTGTGTTGTCAAATTTCAAGGTTGGGGGACCTGTCGTTTTGTTGTTTTGTCCGCTGCCCTGATGCCATCACTCTTTTATATATATATATATATATATATATATATATATATATATATATATAGATTGTTCACCTCCCCAATAAATTGGAAGCCACCAGTCACAATGAACCTATTTTTGTCCTTCCCAAGCACCCAAATGGCTCAAAACCACTGCAAAACACAGCTGTGTTCTCCATCCCACCCTCAACTCTTCCCAGGTATGCCAAAAAGAACATATAAATCAACAAAAACTGAAACCAGAATACGGTGTCATTTGCAGTTGCATTGGGCACATTAGTATGGCCCAACAAGAGGTTCTGGAGTAGAAGTTGTCTCACTTCTCCATTCACAGTTGCCAGACCCATTTTATATCACTACTGCCACTACAGCATTGACAACAACAACATCCCCAAGGAATTTACTTTACCATGTTACTAGCATGCCTATCCTCCGATCTTCCATTATTCTTCCATGTTCTTATGTGAGCAAGCAACACAAAGAGTCATGACGTACCAGGCCCTTAGAAAACCAAAGTTGCCAATAATGTGATTAGTCTTGGCCACCTTTGCCAATTCAAAACTCAATTGAGGCATTTAAAATGTATCAACCTATAGGACTCAGTACAGAATCTTCATATCCAAAAGCAACATAAATAAGCTGGATTTCATATACTGACACATTCCCCATATTCAACAGGCAAGGCACTGGGAAGTGCATAATTTTGCTCCTACCATGCCTGTGTTATATGATCTTTGCTTAGTGGACATGCATTTTCAAGACAAATATAAATGATATTACAATATTGAAAGCCAAAATTATGTATGCTGTATTGTATCCGATGAAGATAACTGAACATTTAGAACATCCTAAGTGGGTATTATATGAGGCAGCATTTACCCACAGCCAATTTCTCTGTTTCCTTTAACATTTAGGGGTTTTCACTTGAATTTATGAGCAAAAGTGAAAGGAAATGCAATTCATTATTCAGAACATGAACCAGAATAGCATTTTCCCACCCAGGCCTCTCCAGATATGTTGGACTATGGTGGTACAGTAGAATCTCATCCAACATAAACGGGCCGGCAGAACGTTGGATAAGTGAATATGTTGGATAATAAGGAGAGATTAAGGAGAAGCCTATTAGACATCAAATTAGGTTATGATTTTACAAATTAAGCACCAAAACATCATGTTATACAACAAATTTGACAGAAAAAGTAGTTCAATATGCATTAATGCTACGTAGTAATTACTGTATTTACGAATTTAGCACCAAAATATCACGATGTATTGAAAACATTGACTGCAAAAATGTGTTGGATAATCCAGAACGTTGGATAAGTGAATGTTGGATAAGTGAGACTCTACTGTAATAACTTCTTACCATTGGTGAAGCTGTGGACATTTAGTTTGACACATCTGGAAAGGACCAAGAAAGGAATTGCTAATCAAGATACTAGATTTATTGATGGAGATTCTGGATTCACATAAAAAATGCTATGTAGACACTACTTAGAAAAGAATATAACACTTATAAACTTCCATCACTGAATGTCCACAGTTCCTGCTTTAGAGAAAGAGTTAATGAGTTTTTTACACACAACTTTGTCTTCCTTAGTAGACCACAGAAAAGCAGTCCATATAATACACCAGCTCTTCTTATATTCTATAAATTCAAGACCCCCCCCCCCCCCCCAGTGAAGTATCAGAGCTCTATTCAAGCATGAAAAAATACTGGAAACACTCGATTATTATGGATCTGGAATAATGAGGAGCTAAGTGACCTCAAGGATGAAGCTCTGTTTCAGATAAGCAGTTGCCCATAATAGACATTCTGCAATTCATATTAATCCTCTAGTAATTTCTATGTATGTCATTTCCAAACCCCATTTGTAAATTGTTTCATCCAGTGTTGAAGATAGTAGGAAACTTCTTATTTGCATATACCAAAGGAAAACTATCCTGCCCCATATTGATTTTATAAATGTTTACCTTTAATCTATGAAATAGCTGCAATTGGAGAAAACGAGAAACTGACTTTTCATCATAATATTGTGCAAGAATTTTCAGCCTCCATGGGAAAGGGTGCCACAGTGTAAAAGGACAGCTTGATCTGAATTACATGTGGAGAGAAAATAATTGAACAAAAAAACCACAAAAGGAAGTGGGAAAATATTACGGGGAGCACTACACTACATCTAATTTCCCAATTATTTTTTAAAAGAAATAATAATTACTTGGTTGCAGAAATTCGAAATGGATATGAAGACTAATCTCTTTCTGACAGGACTGGCCTTGAGAATGTTTTAGGATGTGCTACAGTGATAGATTTTAGAAAAGGTCAAGGTTGACAGCTTTGGGATATCCTAGTTATGGAGCAACATCCAGCAATGAGGGGAAATAATAGGTGCCATTGGAGGGATATAAATCTTTGCTTATTTCTATCTCTTGTACAAAGATCGATAATTTCAAAAGTGTTCTCCATGCTGGGTGAAATTATGGAACACAGGGAATATTTAGTGTTTGGCATTGTGTGAAAAAACAAGGTTAAAAAGAGTCTGGATCTTTAACATGAGTTTTGGGCTCCATCTACACTTTCCTTGTATCCTAGGACCTGATCCCAAGTTATCTGATTTGAACTGGATTACATGAGTCTTCACTGTCAAATAATCTGGGATAAGCAGATAATCTGGGATCAAATCCTGGGATATAGGGCAGTATAGAAGGGGCCTCAGTTAGCGCAGACGTATTAGATCAATGTTATCATTTCACAACATACTGTATATACTCGAGTATAAGCCTAGCCCTTTTTTAAGACTGAAAAAGCCCCCCTCGGCTTATACTCGGGTGAGGGTCCTGGTTGGCTTATATTTGGGTCATCTTGTACTCGAGAATATATGGTACATTTATTATTTTTCTCTATTATTATTGGTATTATTACATTTATTATTTTTCTCTATTATTGTTGCTACTATTACATTTATTTTACTTTATTATTATTATTATTATTAAATTTATTATTTCACTCTGATATCATTATTATTAATATTGCATTTATTATTTTACTCTATTTATTATTATATGTATTTTTCCTGTATTATTATTATTATTATTACATGTATTATTTTACTCTATTATTATTAAAAGGATACATAAGCACATTTACATTGAAGAAGATGAGAATAATGATTTGATCAGAGTTGGACAGTCTTATCTTAAATTTGAGCTTGATGTAAATATTCAAAAACATTTAACCTACTGATACCTCAATTAATGTAATTTTGTTGGTACAGTAGAGTCTCACTTATCCAACACTCACTTATTCAACGTTCTGGATTATCCAACGTATTTTTGTAGTCAATGATTTCAAAACATCGTGATATTTTGGTGCTAAATTCGTAAATACAGTAATTACTACATAGCATTACTGCATATTGAACTACGTTTTCTGTCAAATTTGTTGTGTAACATGATGTTTGGGTGCTTAATTTGTCAAATCATAACCTAATTGGATGTTTAATAGTCTTTTTCTTAATCCTTCCTTATTATCCAACATATTCACTTATCCAACGTTCTGCCGGCCCGTTTATGTTGGATAAGTGAGACTCTACTGTATCTATTTTTATTTCTGAAATTTACCACCCTTGGCTTATACGGGAGTCAATGTTTTCCCAGTTTTTTTGTGGTAAAATTAGGTGCCTCGGCTTATATTCGGGTCGGCTTATATTCAAGTATATATGGTATACAATTATTTTATTAGTATTACTATTATTCTACTCTACCTTAGCTAGCATGGTGAATTTGTTTGTGTTGAACCTAACAGAACATGGTTCAAATCCCTGCTCAGTTATGGAAATCCACTGGATGGTTTTGTAAAAGTCACACTGCAAATCCCAAAATTCCATAATATTATCTGCCATAGCAGATAAAGTGGTGTCAAACTGCACTAATTCTACAGTGTAGATGCAGCCACAGAGTTGGTCATGTGGCCGGCATGACTGCATGGAGCACCATTACCTTCCCGCCGGAGTGGTACCTATTGATCTACTCACATTTGCATGTTTTCGAACTGCTAGGTTGGCAGACGCTGGAGCTAACAGTGGGCGCTTAATCCACTTCCGGGATTTGAACCTGGGACCTTTCGATCTGCAAGTTCAGCAGCTCAGCGCTTTAACACACTTCGCCACCGGGGCTCCCTCGAGGACAAGGTATAGATTCCTTATTACATGGTACTCCTTTATCCTATTGTTAAAAAAACAACCATAAAATTCTTTCTTCTCCAAGAAAAGCTAAATCTGAAACTATGTTGTGATGAGGTTAGTTTGCATCATTTTCAAGATATATTCATTTTTCAATTATTCCACCTTGCATTGTTACACCTGTATATTGTAAGATGCCTCACTTAATTGCACATGTATATATTCAGTAAGAGATGTTAGAAATATTGAAAGGAATGAATAAAAGGTTAAATACACACGGATATCACTTGCAAATGCCAAGGTCTCTTAAATCCATTTCTTGTGTGTGCTGTTGGAACAGTTAGCTTTTATCAGTAGAAGAAATACCAACAGTAGTAGTAATACATAGAAAACTATATTGATCAATAAATTAACTGTACAGTTCTTGTTTTACATCACATTTCAAACACACACATAGCAAAAATATGTGTTAACAGCAATGGCTGGGACCTAGTATGATGATTAGTTAACTTTCTTCTGATACGTTTGCCTTTCTTTTTATCTGGGAATCTTCAAAGAGCATTTCTAGCATCACTCAAATGATCATCAAAAGCAATGTTCAGTAAAGTACAGTAATGAGCGCAATTACAAAAAGGAGCACCTTCTCTTCAAGAGCTCACTGAAAGTCTCATTCCACATGGGTGCAAGGGAGATTAATCCCAAGATAAAAGAAACTCTGAGGGCTATCGTGATTGCAGAGGTAGATAGTCCGTGCTTCTGGAGTGTGGTAACATGGGGCATTATTATTATTATTATTATTATTATTATTATTATTATTATTATTATTATTATTATTATTCCATTGTATGACACAGCAAACAAGATAGACCACATGACCTTGGAGGTGTTTATGGACAACGCCGGCTCTTCCGCTTAGAAATGGAGATGAGCACCAACCCACAGAGTCGGTCACGACTGGATTTAACGTCAGGGGAAACCTTTACCTCTACTTTATTATTTACTTCACATTACTGAAAATCAAATGTTTACTGATAACAAAATCTTCTTAAATATTGTCATCAGATACAGTGGCTTCCGAGGTCAATACCCAATGGCTCCACACTCACAGAAATCTCATGTTCAGTTATGAGCAACGAGGAAATCCAACACTTTCCAGTTGTGCATCAAGATGCACATTCACAAGCACAAGCAATAGTGTAACCAATGGCACGATGAGTAGCACGCCTACTGTTTAGGGCAACAAGAAGAACGGATGCTTGCACAACTGTAAAAAAAATCAAGGCAATCCTGCTGGCACTACTTTCTCCTGTTGCCATTACATTGGACTTCAGCCACAGAAAACATGGAAAGATTGTAAACTCATGCTTTGGCCCTTCCTGGTCAAAGTGCTTTTATCAGCTAATTGCTAATCCTGAGTCCCAGAGTTGGGACCAATGTTTGACATGCAAAAGGCTAAGTCTAGTTGGTATGAGATTTGATTGAAACCCTGGAGAGAAACTGTCAGTTTTAGTACACTATTCTGAGCAAGTAGGGCCAATACTCCATTAGGGAAGTAATTCTTTACTAATTTCATTCTCGAAGGAAGCAATGCATAATTTTAGTCATTTTCTTCCTGTTGTAAGAAAGTCTTCACAATTTTTGCAGTTCCTATTTGATCATGGAACCTAAACAGGGTAAACCCTGGATAGTACTTGGGTGGGTGGATGCCCAGTGAAAACCAAGTGCTGTTGGCTTTATTTCAACTGAAGGTGCTGGCCAAACTGAGTATCCCTTGCCTAATAAAACCCTATGAAATCCACTGGGCTTGCCCTAAGTTGACAAATGACCTGAAGGCACATCAAAACAGTGTTCCCTCACTTATCGCTGGGGTTAGGTTCCAGGACCACCTGCAATAAGTGAAAATCTGCGAAGTAGGGACACTATATTTATTTTAATATTTATACATTATTTTAGTAGTTATAAATTATTTTAAGTCTTTATCAAGCAATCCTGTGTTGATAAATTGCCTCCTTCTCCTCCCGTTGCCACTTGGGCTCCTTTTCTCTCCCTTTGACTTTTCCTTTCTCCCTTCCATAGGCTGTAAATTGTAATTTTTTATCATTTTTTAGAGTTTATTGAAAAACCGCAAAACAGTGAATCCACGAAAAGTGAACCACGAAATAGTGAAGGAACACTGTACACTCTTATTGTGCACATGCTGATAAAACAAACAAACAAAAAGCATTTTTTTAATACATGCACCATAAGTGCATGGAATAAGTCTTTAACTGTGGGGATTTCCATGAGTCCAGGATTTTCCTCATCAGATTTCCCAGACTCTTGAGAATCATGCTTCCCGAAATACTTCCAAATAATCTTTCTAGCCCTCTAATGCATCTTTATGTATGGCAACTTCATATATTTTTAATTAGACCTTTTTACATTGCTGAACCATTTCCATTCCCATCAGCATAGCTAGTGTTTACTTCTAAAGGACCCAGGTTATGAGAGACTCCTGTAGCTCATCTGTAGGGCATCTGATGGTTCTGCCCCTTCGTTTTACTCTGGTCATTCTCAGTGGATAATAAACCAATGCAAGGACCAAATGCTAAACTCTATTCTCCCTCTCCTTCCTCCCCCTTTCTTCCCGTAACCTCTTGGCTACCCTGCCTTCCTCCTCCTTTTATCTCTGCCATCCAATAGGACAAGTCATTAGCTGTCTTTTTCAAAAGCAGCCCAAAGCAATCTTTATGCTCCTGCACATCATTGTCACTTTTATAACTTATTTGTTTTCATTTCTTCAATTTTTCTCTAGTGGGATTGATTCCTTTGACACCACGCTGACAGATGAGTGTGCTCTGGAAGTGCAAACTTTCCCTCCCCTCTCAGATAAACCATGAAATAAAGACCGTTTTAAAATAACTGAAATTAAAATAAATACTTTTCTGCATTTATATTCAGTGAGTTTCAACACCTACTCTCTCTTTTGTTTTGCCAAAAGAACTAATAAAACCTCCATATCACAGATCACTGAAGCAAGACGGAGGACCACCACAGTTGTCACAGCATAAGGACATCCTCAACTTCATCCATGTCTGAATTATTATTATTATTATTATTATTATTATTATTATTATTATTATTATATTATGACACAGCAAACAAGATGGATATGCTGGATTTCGTATCACAAAATCACAAGTCGAACACTTCCCAAGTGTCTAGGACTGTGTGATGTATTTTCGGATAATGCACGCAGATCTCAGTACGGTGGCCTTTTGCAGTTGGCAGATCATAATTTTGTCAATGTCTATTGTTTCTAAATGCCGGCTGAGATCCTTTGGCACGGCACCCAGTGTACCCATCACAGGTTTCTGCCTGTGTGATTTTCTTACAGCAGCTGAGGATATGATCAACTCCTCAAAACACAGCAGACAAAGAATCAGTACAAGAAAACCGCACTACAAACTAGAGCTGACGGCTGGCACAACAAAACATTGCATGGAAAGTTCCTTGACAAAACTGAAGGAAAAGCTGATAAGAAGAAGACCTGGCTATGGCTCACAAATGGGACCCTGAAGAAGGAGACAGAAGGCCTGATCCTTGCAGCCCAGGAGCAAGCCATCAGAACAAGGCCAAGATCGAAAAATCAGCTGATGACCCAAAATGCAAACTATGCAAGGAAGCTGATGAAACCATTATTATTATTATTATTATTATTATTATTATTATTATTATTATTATTATTATTATTTCTGACCCGCCTCTCCTTGTGGCTGTTTAATACAGTACATCTACATTCCTTGTGAAAGGATAGCATTTCATTGGAAAGTGTTCCATTTTTGAAGCTCAGTACAATCTCTTTTTCATTTCATCCCAATTTATTTCTAACTGGAAGATTCACCTGTTCATCCACTGTGTGGCCTTGGTCATGTTTTGAGACCCCATCTCAATAGATCCTGCCTAGTGAAACCATGGGATAAGAGTCACCATAAGTCCAACCGACTTGAAAGCACATAAATACAAACAAGAAAATGCATTCTACGTGTCTTAAACTGTCACAGATATAATACAAAAGTTCCAGTTTCTATAAAGTACAATTAAAATAAATGTACAACAGCTTTCTTGACTAATATGGACTGATATAATTCCATCCTTAAATTGATTCAGTTTATATCATAACTAGCTGTGCCCTGCCACATGTTGCTGTGGCCCATTGGAATTGCACTGAATAGCTCTGGTTTTGGGGGGTTTTTAGGCCCTGTGGAGGTTCGTGACATGATATTTTGTGGTTTCAACCTCAAGGCATGGATGATGGATTGTGTTGTGAAATTTCGAGTTTGGGGGGTGTTTAGTTTTGTTGTTTTGCTCGGGATTCCATCACTCTTTTATGTATAGAGATAAATCCTCATGGACTAGTACAATTATATAAGGTCCGCAAGTGTGTAAAACAATGGAGTTCAAAAATCAGAGTGAGATAGGGATGGATCTACATGGTAAAACGAATGCAGTTTGACACCACTTTAAATGGCATGACAATGCTAAGGGATCCTGGGAATTGTAGTTTGGTGAAGCACCATCACTCTTTGTCAGGAAAGACTAAAAGCATTGTAAAACAGCAACTCCTAGGATTGCATAGCATTGAGCCATGGCAGTTAAAGTCAAGCTGCATGAATTTGACAGTGTAGCTGCACCTTAATTTCCACTGCACCATTGATTAATAAATGGGAAAAGGACATACACACCGTGAAGCTCCACTAAAGATTTCAATCCTACAGCTATTTCAGTTGCCAATCCCTCCCTTTCCCAAAGGAAAAGCGAGTCTATGCCTGGCGATTAAAGTTTTCTAACTGAGAATTTCCATCACTCTCAGCAAGTTACAGTTCCCAGGATTCTTTGGTGGGAAGCCATGATAAATTCCCATCAAAGTGGCATCCAATTGTCATACAGTTGTGTCATCATATTCTTCTCAAGAAACATCCATGGCATTTGATTGGAAGCCACCACAGTTATGGACACAGATAGGACTCTCATAAAAATTGTTCACATCTGCATCAAGAGACCCAGTCTACATCAAGCAGAAGTTGAAGAACTTCTGGGATCCTACAACAAATTGTGTTCCAACTTAGGCAGTTTGGAGATTTTCCTGTATTTCAGCATTCCCTTGAATTCAGGCTTATAACCTTGATTTTTAGCAACAATTCTCACTTTCATGCCTAGCAACACTTGATAATAGTTCCATGGTATAAATTGTGGCCCACCATCCTTCCTCGAAATCCCATCTCATTGAGTTGTCAAGGGTACCACTTTCTCCCATCTGAACATATTTTCAAAATGCCAATAATAATAATAATAATAATAATAATAATAATAATAATAACAACAACAACTTTATTTTTATACCCCACCCCATCTCCCCGAAGGGACTCGGGGCGGCTTACATGGGGGCCTTGCCCGATACAACAATCAAATATCAATAACAGAGCAATCACACAATTATCCTAGTAAAAACATCAACATCAGTAAAAACAATCATTAAAATCAACATGAATCATACAATGTTAAAATCAGTAGACTAACTTCATAGATCCCGGGCAAAGTGCAGAACGTTCAAAAATGGAGAAAAGTAATTTCACAATTAAAATGGACAATAAAGTGCAGGATAATAATGGTAAGACATCAAGGATGGGGCTATTATAGAATGGGCAGACAGATCAATCCAATGCCAATGTCAATCTAGTTTTGCCTTATGTACAGATGGTGTCATTTTGGCATTAACTGCATGAAGATGAAAAGACTTGAATCCCTATTAGCATGAAAGATGTAAAATAAATACAAAATTGTACATGCCATGCCCTGTAGTGCTGTACTATATACTGAGAATGGAAATTACTGGTTTTGAGACTGGAACTGAATTTTGCCTGAACTTCACATTAGGTTAGGTAAAGGTTTTCCCCTGAGGTTAAATCTAGTCATGTCCAATTCTGGGGGTTGGTGCTCATCTCTATTTCTAAGCCGAAGAGCCGGCGTTGTCTGTAGACACCTCCAAGGTCATGTGGCTGGCATGACTGCATGAAGCACTGTTACCTTCTGGCTGGAACGGTACCTGTCGATCTACTCACATCTGCATGTTTTTGAACTGCTAGGTTGGCAGAAGCTGGGGCTAACAGAGGGAGCTCACCCCATTCCTCGGATTTGAACCTAGCAACCTTTCGGTCTGCAAGTTCAGCAGCTCAGCGGTTTAACCCACTGCACCACCGGGGTCTCCATTAACTTCGCATTAATTTCATTTTAATATTGGAGGAGATTCCACGACAAAGCACAAACAAACTAGAAGTACCTTTTGTACCGACTCACAATACTGGATAGCAGAAGTTCCCTTAGAACAGTGGTTCTCAACCTGTGGGTCCCCAGGTGTTTTGGCCTACAACTCCAAGGAATCCCAGTCAGTTTATCAGCTGTTAGGATTTCTGGGAGTTGAAGGCCAAAACATCTGGGGACCCCCAAGTTGAGAACCACTGCCTTAGAATATATCAACTGCTTCCCTGTATGTTAAGTCCATGCCTTTTTAAATGGACCAGTTAGTTTCAAATACCACAAGTTTGCTTTCCAAGAGCATCCTTAATATTGGGCACGAGCATTCAGTGCAAAAATAATCTATTAAAATATTTATTTCAGCAGCTTAGTTACTGGATGGATACTTTTTAACAAAGGAAAAAGGCAGGCAAAATGGTATAGAGTTATGGACTGAATGTATGGGGAAATAATGATGTCCAGGGAAATATTTACTTGCATGGCATAGTTGCTGTAACTGTATTCGTATGCTATTACCATACAGAGAGGCCAGGAAAACTGACACCTTAACATTTCCAAATAAAATGCTCTAATATTATTTTAATTTTATAATTTTTGTATTTGTATTTTTCCTATTTTTTCTACTCTTCTTGTCATCATCATCATCGTCATTCCCATCTTTCTCCCAATAATTAGACTCAGTCCTAAGTCTCCATATTCGGGAGAAAAGTGAGATAGAAATAATATCAATAAATAATAATTTTATTTTTTACCTGCTTCTCCTCAAGGCTTGAGACATAAGACAGTTAAAACACATCACCATAAAATACGTACATACATTAATGCACACCATCACAACATATCTATAATAAAATGCATAGTGCAAGGATGAAAATACAACGCATATACATATATTAAAATAAAAGTAGAATTTATATTTAAAATTCACAGTTTAAATTTATTAGATGTCACATGCAAGCATAATAGTATATCTGTCTTGTTATACATTTCTAATAAGACCATGGCAAATTATTTTCACAGGTGTGGAAATTTCTTTAAATCTGAACTGAATTCAGTCTTCTGTTTGTCTTCTATATAATTCTACAAAATGTAGAAAGAACCATTTCTGGATTTCATGAGTAGCTTTTAAAAAAATATTAAATAAGGGGCTGTGGTGGCACAGAAGGTTAAAATGCTAAGCTGCAGAATTTGCTGACTGGAAGGTCGGCGGTTCGAATTTGCGAGACGGGGTGAGCTCCCATTGTTAGCTCCAGCTTCTGCTAACCTAGCCATTCGAAAACATGCAAATGTGAATAGATAAATAGGTACCGCTTTGGTGGGAAGGTAATTGCACTCCATGCAGTCATGCCAGTCACATGATCTTGGAGGTGTCTATGGACAACGCCGGCTCTTCAGTTTAGAAATGGAGATGAGCACCAACCCCCACAGTCAGACACAACTGGACTTAATGTCATGGGAAAACATTACATTTTTTAAAAAAAGTTTATTCAAATAATTATTTTAAAAACAGCTTTCCATATTATTTTAATTTTTATCTCATCTGTAACTAATTACATGTTATTGGGTATTTATTTCTAATTCATTTTTGACTGAAGTTATATTCCGCCTTTATCCCAAGATGGGATTTAAGGTGGATTTACTGAACCATGGAACTTGGATAAAATCTCATAAATACTATAATTTGCCATGTTGGAAACAAGGTGAGACAATGCAGTAACTCTTTAAAAATAAAGTGGAGAAAATTCAGCTTTTAAAACTCAAAGCACTCAATTCAAATGGGAAGAAAAGCCTTAAATACATGTAATGTAAACGGAAGGTTTGGTTTCAAATCCCCAAATTGCTGCCTTTGCTGTAATTATGACAACTGTAGCAAAAACACCTTTTGTCCCATTTTCAGAATTGCCTGCTTGAGCCTATGAACGCTGAAGAGAGCACCGTTTGTATCGGCTGGTATTCAGAAATTATTTTCCCTCTAGAACGCTGTTGATATTATTTTGTGATATATGTTTTACTGTTGTTTTACAATATATTTATCATTTTTGTAGTGCTATTTTATAGCTGTATTAGTCACCTTAAATTCCCTGCTTGAATGGAAATGCTGGGTATAAATATTTAAAAATACATTGAGAATCTGGTGCACCGTGATGCATTGCCAGTCCTTCTGGGACGTTGCAACCATTTTGGAATTGGGTGATGGATCATTCATGGTAACCACTAATAAGCGGGATTGTTGGGGAGGAACCAACAGATTTTACATCAAAACCTAAATGTACGTACAATCCCTGCTTCAAAGACCCATTTATAGTCATTTCCAACATTCAGTGGCCCTCAAGTGAACCAACTGTGAGTCTTTCTCATCAAGATTTGTTCAGAGAAGGGGTTGTCTTTGCCTTCCACCGAAGCTAAGAGAGTGGGGCCTGAATTAACCAAATTAAGAAAGAGGTTTTGAAAATGCCACTTTTTATTGCTCTTTATAGTCTGCTGTGATTGTTTCCAAGTGTTGGTTTGGGAAAAGGAACACCTCACCTATAGACCACTAGTGATTTTCCGACTGTTTAACAGGATACACTGAATGTGGCCTATTAATTAACTTCTTACTCTCTAAACAAATTAGTTGTTTGACCAAAAAGGGATTCCACCTTTTGGGATGTTGCCATCTAGACAAGGGCTTCTTAAACCTTTTCCAGCCGTGACTCCTTTCTGCATGAGAAACTTTTACGTGACCCAAGGTATATAAAACAGGTATAAAAATCAGACATTTGGTGATAATAAATCCGCATTTGCAAGATCTGCTAAACAGGCTTTTTTTTCCTTCTTATCGTGGAATACTAATACACGGTTTGCTATAAGCACATCACATTGTTGCGAACAGATTGGTGCAAATGTGTGGTGGCCAGGGACCTTTTACTATGGGAAAATTGTTTATGAGCGAAGGGCATCCCATTTGGGGTCAGGATCCATAGTCTAAAAAGGAGTGTACGATACCGTACTAGCTCTCATTAGAATGAGTCAATGAGAATGGCATGGTCTTCTTTAAGCATTGCAATATGTAACAAAATTTGGAAATTATTTTGTTCTTGGATTGAATATGTTATTTTTGTTTAATGGTGTGGTCCTTACTTACTTAGGAGCCCCAGTGGCGAAGTGCGTTAAAGCACTGAGCTGGAGACCGAAAGGTCCCAGGTTCAAATCCCGGGAGCGGAATGAGTGCCCGCTGTTAGTCCCAGCTCCTGCCAACCTAGCAGTTCGAAAACATGCAAATGTGAGTAGATCAATAGGTACCGCTCTGGCGGGAAGGTAACGGCACTCCATGCAGTCATGCCAGCCACATGACCTTGCAGATGTCTACGGACAACGCCGGCTCTTCGGCTTAGAAATGGAAATGAGCACCAACCCCCAGAGTCGGTCATGACTGGACTTAACGTCAGGGGAAAACCTTTACCTTTTACCCTTGATGCTTTTATGACAGAACCAATTAAAAATGACATTTTTAATCCAGGAACAAAAATTGTGTCATATAGCATTATCATCGTCCTTATCATCTTGACTTTTTTCCAAAATTGAGAGTCAAGGCAGTTAAAATGAAAATGCAAGTGTCTTACAAATCAAAGCTAGTACAATACTTTAAAAAATACAAAGAAGAGGGGAGATTTTTTTTTAAAAAAGACCAATATTAAAGTAATAACTAAACTAGAAGTAATTTAAACATACAGTTTAAAATACTGCCAAGTCACACTTAGAACAGTACAGCACACTCTGAAAAGTCCTTTCATTTTATTCTGCAGTTTTAAAGGGTTTGGTTTTTTTTTTTAAAGTACTGGCCTTAACAACGCCTTGGCTTTTAAGCGCTATTCAGACAACAGGCAGAAGCTCTCCTGGCTTGAACTGAAGGTTCCTGGCCCCTAAGTCGGCTTTGATTAATGCTAACTGACAGGAGGTGAGAGAGATCCTTTCGCATGATATTAAAGGGGAGATATAAATATAGGCACGCCACCCAACGCTCAGGCGCACAATGCAGGGATCCCTGCCCTTGATAATTACCACCTCTGTGTCAGTTTTCAGCTTTAAAGGTTTCTACGTTTAAGCGGCAGCCCTCAAAGTAACCCTGCAAAATGAACTAATTAACACTGTCATCCAGATGAGAAACTGAGGCACCGGGAGAGACAGCAAGATGGGCTTCCCGAACATTGTTTTAATTAACTACTGGCTGAACAGTTTTGGTATCCCGATTGCAATAACTTTTTCAGAAAAGGGTGCAGGATTCCCCTTCATGGAGATCTTGGAAGGAGGTCTGCTGGGTCAAAATCCCGCCCCTGAATCTTCTGGATTCAACCAAAGGGTTTAGTTATGATCACAAAACACCCTCCAAATCTGATGACTCAGACTCCAAATCAGCGCTTGAGGTAAGTGAGAAAAGGAAATGAGGTGTAAATGTCATAATGTAAGCCTCTAGGTGGAGAAAGAGAGAGGTTCTAAGATAAGAATATGCAGGATTCCCTTTCTACTCAAATTAGACTATGTAACACATATTTTTTTGAACCCCAGTAGCAAAATGTGTTAAAGCACTGAGCTGCTGAACTTGCAGACTGAAAAGTCTCAGGTTCAAATCCCGGGAGCGGAGTGAGTGCCCACTGTTCCCTCCAGCTTCTGCCAACCTAGCAGTTCGAAAACATGCCAATGTGAGTAGATCAATAGGTACCGCTCTGGCGGGAAGGTAACAGTGCTCCATGCAGTCATGCCGGCCACATGACCTTGGAGGTGTCTACGGACAACACTGGCTCTTCGGCTTAGAAATGGAGATGAGCACCAACCCCCAGAGTCAGAAATGACTGGACTTAACGTCAGGGGAAACCTTTACCTTTACTTTTTAACACAATTTTTGTTCTTGAGTTATAAATATTATTTCTTAATCGGTTCTATCATAAAAATATGGAAAAGGTTTATTAAACTGCCAAAAGTTAATTGCTGTGGGAGGGACATCCTGAAGCACATTTTGAAATAGTTTTTCAATATCTAATGGAGAAGTGGTTCTCAACCTGGGGGTCCCCAGATGTTTTTGGCCTTCAACTCCCAGAAATTCTAACAGCTTGTAAACTGGCTGGGATTTCTGGGGGTTGTAGGCCAAAAACATCTGGGGATCCCAGGTTGAGAACTACTGTCATAGAGTCTCAAGTCCACCCAATTCAACCAAGTTTATGGCAGCAACAAAAATGAAGTTTCTGGAGTAGAACAACTACAGTAGAGTCTCACTTATCCAACACTCGCTTATCCAATGTTCTGGATTATCCAACACATTTTTGTAGTCAATTTTTTCAATATATCGTGATATTTTGGTGCTAAATTCATAAATACAGTAATTACTACATAGCATTACTGTGTATTGGACTACTTTTTCTACCAAATTTGTTGTCTAACATGATGCTTTGGTGCTTCATTTGTAAAATCATAACCTAATTTGATGTTTAATAGGCTTTTCCTTAATGCCTCCTTATTATCCAACATATTCGCTTATCGAACATTCTGCCGGCCCGTTTATGTTGGATAAGTGAGACTCTACTGTACTTTTAAAGTAAGTAGTGCACAATTAAACAAGAAAGAACCTTTTCAAACTAGTAACAGAACATTTTCCACATTTTGTTACATAGTATTATTACCAAGCCCCCGGTGGCATAGTAGGTTAAACTGCTGAGCTGCTGAACTTGCTGACTGAAAGGTTAATGAATCTGGGGAGCAGGGTGAGCTCCTGTTGCTATCCCCAGCTTCTGCCAACCTAGCAATTTGAAAACATGCAAATGTGAGTAAATCAATAGGTACCGCTCTGGCGAAAAGGTAATGGCACTCCATGCAGCCATGCCAGCGACATGACCTTGGAGGTGTCTATGGACAACGCCGGCTCTTTGGCTTAGAAATGGAGATGAACACCAACCCCTAGAGTCGGATACAACTAGACTTAATGTCAGGGGAAAACTTTTATCTACTACTGTAATAATGGTACCATAAGCAACATAGAAAGTCCAGAGGATAAAGGGTGGAAAAAACCAGTGTCAGTGGGATGATGAATCCACTCCAGGTTTTAGTCTGAACATTAAATAAGTCCTATAGAGTGATGTTCTTACTTTGGGGAAAGGATTCAATTTCTTTCAAGTTGAGATAATTTTTGTCTTAAGTAGATTCTTTGCCCCATTGACTAGAGCAGGGGTCCCCAAACTAAGGCCCGGGGGCCAGATGCGGCCCTCCAAGGTCATTTACCTGGCCCCCACCCTCATTTATAATATAATATTTTTATATCAGTTTTAATAATATAATATATTGTCTATACATATGATATTGATAATAATATTATCATTTTATACAATATAATACTAATAATAATACCATATAATAATATTAATTATATGTTATATATTACATATAATGATACATATAGTGGTATAGTTCAATATAGTAATATATAATGCTAATATTGTGCTATGCTAATAATATAATATATTGTATGTACATAGAGCTGCTCTGAGTTCCCTTCAGGGTGAGAAGGGTGGGATATAAATGTAGTAAATAAATGTAGTAAATGAATAAATAAATAATTTTGGACTTCGGCTTGCCCAAAGTCTGAAATGACTTGAAGACACACAACAACAATAATCCTAATTAACCTGACTATCTCATTGGCCAGAAGCAGGCCCACACTTCCTATTGAAATCCTGACAGGTTTATGTTGGTTAAATTTATTTTCATTTTTAAATATTGTATTGGTCTTTCATTGTTATTGTTATTGTTTTGCACTACAAATAAGATATGTGCAGTGTGCATAGGAATTTGTTCGTTTTTTTTTTCAAATGATAATTCGGCCCCTCAACAGTCTGAAGGATCGTGGACCGGCCCTCTGCTTTAAAAGTTTGAGGACCCCTGGACTAGAGCAACAATTCACCGCCTCTTCTCATTCTCGAACCTTTGACTTAAGGAGTTGTCACCACATATTCAACACTACAATGTCTAACAAACAAAATCCCTAAAGGGGTTTTATCATTTTGAAAAGGGTTCTAGACACAAGCAAAGCTTAAAGAAGGGGGAATAGATGAATAATACTCTACAGTAATACAATTTTTGAGTTGGTTCACTGTCAAATTAAACACAGAGTCTCTTTTTTATCATTCCTAATAGCTGATTCATCTTCTTCTGGCTTTTTCACTAATATTTCCATGTCTGCCTGCCTTTATCTCCTTTCTAATCTCATTTACATACATACAAGCACCCAAAGACAATCACGATAAACAATAAAACACAGTGCAGTCTAGCTGGCAATGCAACTTGGAACTTCAGGGCTGAACTTGTAATTGATGCCTTGTCTCGGCTTGTTTTCATTTCAGCTAAAAACAAAACAAAACCATCATCATTTTTTTATAGAAATAGTGAATTCCCACTATAGAGAAACTGGTCTTCCAAAAATAGCATCAACAAACACAGAGACTGGGAAGAAAAACAATCTGGAGAAGCCTGCATTATCTGCTTCGCTATGAATGTGTTAAGGGTACACAATATCAAAAAGAGACACAAGTTAACTTTTATTTCTCTGGTGGATTCAGTGGCTGATGCTGCTCAAAAGTCAACTGTGGGTTGCACTCAGAACCCATCTACACTCAGGCCATATAATCCAGTTTCTGAATCCAGATTATCTGCTTTGAACTAGATGATATGGCAGTGTAGACTCACCAGATCTTCCCATAAACTGTAACTCCCAGGTATTTTTATTTTACAGTCACTTTCAAGATGGTGATAAGTAGGTAAAGGTTTCCCTTGACATTAAGTCTAGTCAAGTCCAACTCTGTGGGGTGGTGCACATCTCCATTTCTAAGCCGAAGAGTCAGCGTTGTCCGTAGACAACTCCTAGGTCATGTGGCCGGCATGACTGCATGGAGCGCAGTTACCTTCCCACCAGAGTGGTACCTATTGATCTACTCACATTTGCATGTTTTCAAACATATAAATATATAAATCTTTTGTACGTCTTCATGCATTTGGTGGTTTCAGCACAACTTTAGATCCAAAACAATCCCAAATCACGCAAAGTGCTTACAGGATGATCACAATGATTTTTCAATTTTTAAAAAAATGTCAAGGCACATATTGCCATTTCCCTCAGTTTGTTGCTGAAATTGGGTAACTATATGATTGCCATAAGTCAACATTAGGAATTGCTAAGTTCTTCAACACAATCCAGCAGAAGTCATGTTGGAGAGTCTAGATATTTCTAGAGATAAGTGTTAGATAAAATATGAATATGTATTTGCCGTGTTTCACTTATACTAAAGTCCCGTTCCCTTAACCTAGTGAATGCAGGGGTCTGACTGTGCTTGGACATAACCAAGAAGTATGAAGTATGCCAGCCATATTGTAGTCCTTTCCCTCCTAACATTTGAATATGTTTAGGTCTAAGCTAAATATTACCAATTAGCCTAAAGTGCCTTTGTTGTTTCGAGTTCAGTGTTCTTAGTTGTAAATAAGAATGACTGCAGAACAGCTGTATTTTGTTAGGTTTTGCAGTAAGTCACACAACTTGGTAAGACTGGAAAATTGATGGAGGAGGCCTCAAGAACGCTTTTTTCACCCAGGGCGCTATTTATCTTATGGATGCACCTGTACTCCATCACAGCATTGGAATCACAAGCCTATTTGATTTAAGGAGAAGACTTGGCTTATTTTTTTACATGCAAAAAGAAAAAGTTCTCAACCATCAAGCTACATTTTTCCCCCGATTGCAAGTGGGAACATATCTAGCAAGATTACTTTGAGAGAACTGGCATTTTAAGTATCAATGTAGAAGGGTTAAAAAAATCAGAATACTGTATATCAACATGAAGTATTTAAGAAACACAATCCAACCCAATCCATGCATTTTATAGTTTAGTGTACTAAACTACAAAATGGATCTCTTCTTTTCTTGCAGGAAAATGTGTAAGAATATGTTTCTTGCTCTGATTGAAACCAATGGAAATTAAAAGTGCTCACCTTGAAGTGAATTTTGCTCTTTATTTCTTTAATGTTTCCTTAGAAACTCAAGAAGACATGCTCCTACAGAAGAATGTACAAAACCACATGATTTCTCTGAAAATTATCTCTCTATGATAAGAATATCTCCTGTGTTCCAATCCTATAGTCTAAACACTGTCTGATAGAACCACACTTTCAGTTTACAATGATAAGGTGTGATATGTGTCTACTGACAATAGAATCATTATAAACTTCTATTATTACATGTAGTGTTTGTGATATGGCTGGCAGCCGATTACGGAGATACCATGTGGGGTATAGCACCCAAACACACAGTGTGGAAATTTACTGAGTTCCGTTATAAATGAACAATTTTCATGCTTCTGGAATGTATAAACATAAGTTCTGAAATTCCTGTATCAACATTCCAAAAATGCAGCCATTAATTTGGTTTCCAACAGCTAATACGATTTTGATTTATTGAATAACGTACACTTGCAAGATAAAAGCAAAAGATCATAATTTAAGAGATATTTATTTATCACACTATCTGAAGCAGATTAATTTTGTGCTAAATGGAAGAAATTCCTCAACTTTTCAAATAGTAAAGTAACTCAACGAGCATGGTAGGAATACACTAGTGTAAATGGTTAAGGAAACACACGGGATTTAAGAGTGGTCAAGTTTGCACAGCAGGATCGCTTATAAATCTGGGTTTGTTGATCATGCTAATTCCTTCCATTTGAACATTATCTACAGTATGTTCAGCATTTAAATTTATTGCTAAAAACCTCAGTGACTATAAATTACCATCTGCATTAGCTCCTAATACAAATGTAGCTAACAAATATGAGCAGAAATACCGGTTGGTTTGCACTTAAAGCAAGCCCTGCGTGCCACGCTAATAGCCGCTGTACAACATTTCCAGAAAATAACCATCTCATTAGCCCAGTGGAAGAAATGTCTTCTTGGTTTGCAAATGTCTTAATATGATCCTGCCATCTGGTCTACAGGTCATATTACAGAACCTTCTGTAAAATAGCCCTCAATCAAACTGAAGGCAACAATATTAACACAAGGATGTACGCATGGCCCTAAGAGTATACGCTGTATGTGGAGATCAATGCAGTAGCAGCAGCTGTTTCTCATATCATATCAGTGGGGTGATAAATCCATGCTTTAGTTTGAATTTAAATGTTCTATCACGTGCCCTAAACTATCCTGGATATGTAGAAAAAGTATTCATAACATGGCAGTCACAAGTGACAATGTGGGTAGAACATGTCATGGTTGGGATAGTGATCACTTCCGGTGGAGAGACCATGGAGAATTCAACGCACATTCTCATAGCTCCAATAATTTCATTGGAGATTACTTTATCTCTCTCTCTCTCTCTCTCTCTCTCTCTCTATATATATATATATATATATATATATATATATATATATATATATATATACAGTAGAGTCTCACTTATCCAAGCTAAACGGGCCGGCAGAAGCTTGGATAAGCGAATATCTTGGATAATAAGAAGGCATTAAGGAAAAGCCTATTAAACATCAAATTAGGTTATGATTTTACAAATTAAGCACCAAAACATCATGTTATACAACAAATTTGACAGAAAAAGTAGTTCAATACGCAGTAATGTTATGTTGTAATTACTGTATTTATGAATTTAGCACCAAAATATCACGATATATTGAAAACATTGACTACAAAAATGGCTTGGATAATCCAGAGGCTTGGATAAGCGGGGCTTGGATTAGTGAGACTCTACTGTGTGTGTGTGTGTGTGTGTGTGTGTGTGTGTGTGTGTGTGTGTATATATATATATATGTATATATATATATATATATATATATATATATATATATATATATAAGCTGTGCCCAGCCACGTGTTGCTGTGGCAAAGTCTGGTGGTATGGGAAATAAAGTATTGAGGAACTGGTGGTAGTTACTAGTTAGTATATGTTATTTCCTAAAGCTTGTGAATATACAATATTTCTGGTTGTTCCTTTTTTTGTCTGCTGGAGGCAAGTATGAATGCTGCAATTAGCCAGAATGATTAGAATGTAATGGCCTCGCAGCTTCAAAGTCTGGCTGCTTCCTCCCTGGGGGAATCTTTTGTTGGGAGGTATTAGCTGGCCCTGATTGTTTCATGTCCGGAATTCCCATTTTCAGAGTGTTGTTCTTTATTTACTGTCCTGATTTTAGAGATTATATTGTTCTGTTTTATTATCTGCCTTGGCATTCTGGGTTATATAGCTGTGTGGAAGGGCCTTGAGCCTATACTGCCATATAATCGATTTCAAATCAGATAATCTGTATTTTATAGGCAGCATGGAAGAGGCTTAAGTGAGCCCTGTCTGTTCCATAGGCACTATTGTGGTTGAGGGGGTTGCTATGACACAAATGGGGAGGGGCCTAAAGGGGGTGGGGCCTACCCTTCTGACTGGCAGCTAGGGGAAGAAGGGCTCTTCCTCGTCCTCTGTAATTTGGACTTTATTTTTCTAGGTTTTTTTTAATTAAAAGACCTAGATTGGATGACTAGGTCTTTTGTGGCCAAATTTGGTGTGATTTGGTTCAGTGGTTTTGTTGTTTACTCCATGCGAAAAATGCACATTACATTATTTTATACATAGATATAGATATCAATATATATATAGATATATATATGCTTTGAACTGGTAAGTACATTTGTTTTAAAAAGAAAGCAGAGGGAACCAATTCAGTGTTATTTTAGTTTGGTTTTTCCAAGTGACAATCTTGATCTTCTCAAAGGGGGGAATGCATAGGTTTTTACAAGCATTTGGATTCCTACCCTTGTTATCGGCACAGTGGACACCTTGAATAACACACTGCAGAATTAGCATTATTTTTTAAATTAAAGGATAAATAAACTTCTGTAATTATTATCATTCTATTCCACAGTTTCTTTACCTCCTTAACAATGTAAGAATGCATATGCTGCTGACTTTGGAATATAATGATTCAGACAGTACTGATGGATATCTGACCTACGACCATCTGTAAACCATTCGCATGATGGAATTTTTCTCACCTTTGTAGCAAGCCTGTATCCTCCCTGCTGCTTTCAATCTTGCTCAAAAATCAACACCTTTTCCACTTCACCTTCTTCAATCAAAAGGAGGGCAGCGCAACCAGTATTTCATATTCTCCAACTGTCCGCTTTGGCAGAGACAGTTCCAATTAGTCCCCTCTTGTCCCACTTTTTCCAGCTATTTTCAAAACGTCCCAGATTCTCTCTCCTCTTATGATTGGAATCTCTTCCAGATTTTGAAGGCTTGTTTAAATGCTACTTGAAGCCAACATAACTGTCATTGCCTCAGTCATTACTCAGAGTCTAACCTGAGCAACTACTTGGCCACAGTGTTAGACACAACAGTCTCCCTTGGTGTCTATTCTAGACCTAAATGCTGGCTGAAGAAGTCTAGTCCATGGAATCCTTTGTGCAAGGAGTCTTGTTTTGTACAGTGTTCCCTCACTACTTCACGGTTCACTTTGTGAGGATTCGATGTTTTGCGGTTTTTCAATAAACTCTAAAGGACTATTATAAATAATAAAAAATAACAATTTACAGCCTAAGGAAGGGAGGAAGGAGAAGCCAAAGGAGAGAAAAGGAGCCCAAGTGGCAACAGGAGGAGAAGGAGGCAAATTTATCAACACAGGATTAATTGATAAAGACTTAAAATAGTGTATAACTACCAAAGCCCCGGTGGCAAAGTGTGTTAAAGCACTAAGCTGCTGAACTTGCACACCGAAAGGTTGCAGGTTCAAATCCCGGGAGCAGAGTGAGCACCCGCAATTAGCTCCAGCTTCTGCCAACCTAGCAGTTCGAAAACATGCCAATGTGAGTAGATCAATAGGTACCGCTCCAGCGGGAAGGTAACGGCACTCCATGCAGTCATGCCGGCCACATGACCTTGGAGGTGTCTACGGACAACGCCGGCTCTTCAGCTTAGAAATGGAGATGAGCACCAACCCCCAGAGTCAGTCACGACTGGACTTAACATCAGGGGAAACCTTTATCTTTGCCTTACTAAAATAATGTATAAATATTAAAATAAATATAGTGTCCCTACTTCACGGATTTTCACTTATTGCGGGTGGTCCTGGAACCTAACCCCAGCGATAAGTGAGGGAACACTGTACAACTTAAGTACCAAGTTCAGTTGCTTTTATTGACCTGGTCTTCCATAGGAATATGCTAATTCAACAGTTTTGCTCATTCTGCTTAATGGTATATGCCCTTTGAGGGTCCGGATTGGGAAGTCCCGATGAATCCTCTGTTAACCCATTTTTTTCTAATTCCTAGTTTTCTCTCTCTCCTCCTTCTGCTTTCCTCTGTTAGTCTTGGGCTTACTTCCATTGCTGCAAACTGTAAATTGAATGCAGTCAATTGAATGATCTCCCTGTCGGCTCAGACAAAACCAAACTGCTGCAGTTTGTGCATTTCCCCTCACTCATAACTATTGCTATCTTGACCGTATTCTGAAATGACTTGATCATATGTGTCCTAGGGCCCTTCCCAACAGGCCCTATATCCCAGGATCTGATCCCAGTTTTTTTGCTTTAAACTGGATTATATGAGTCCTCACTGTCAGATAATCTGGGATAAACAGAAAACCTGAGATCAGATCCTGAGATATAGGGCCTGTCTGGAAGGGCCTTTAGTTTTCACTTTAGATCAATGAGAATTGCAGTCCTCCAGAGGCTGTTAAACTGCAACCAGTAGAGTCTCACTTATCCAAGCTAAATGGGTTGGCAGAAGCTTGGATAAGCGAATATCTTGGA
This sequence comes from Anolis carolinensis, assembly GCF_035594765.1. Taxonomy (NCBI): domain Eukaryota; kingdom Metazoa; phylum Chordata; class Lepidosauria; order Squamata; family Anolidae; genus Anolis; species Anolis carolinensis. Next base: position 16,775,267 of record NW_026943820.1, read on the forward strand.
TAATAAGGAGGAATTAAGGAAAAGCCTATTAAACATCAAATTAGGTTATGATTTTACAAATTAAGCACCAAAACATCATGTTATACAACAAATTTGACAGAAAAAGTAGTTCAATACAAAGTAATGTTATGTTGTAATTACTGTATTTACAAATTTAGCACCAAAATATCACGATATATTGAAAACATTGACTACAAAAATGGCTTGGATATTCCAGAGGCTTGGATAAGCAAGGCTTGGATAAGTGAGACTCTACTGTACTGGCTAGAGCTGCTTACTGGTTGGGGCTGCTGGAAGTTGTTATACCTCAAAATTTAAGTGGTTTTGACACCTTTAGATTTGATTCAAATGTTCTTCCTAAGAATCTGTAATGTCTCCAATGCAATTCTATGGCCACTTTCCAACACAAATCAATTCAATCTAGATGACCTAAAATTCATAGAGAGATGTTCTCTCAGCTAAAATAATACCAGCTTCTTTATTCATGTTTTTATTTTGTTGTAATAGAGGTCCTGTGCTCCTAATCCCAGAAAATGTGCAGGATTTACTGTAGAATGACCCATGATACCAACTCCCATTTTGTACTGATATTTCTACAATTGTGTTGTATGCTACGCAGATAAATCTATTGACTTAAAACAGATTTATGTGGAGGACATCAGGAGCAGATCCTACATTTTCCGCCAATGTGCATAGGTTAGTTTTTGTGATGAGACCTAATATTAATGAGATAAAGCCCAACTAAAAGATAAGTTGATAGTATAGTAAGCATTCGTATAAGCATCTTACAAGGCTGGGTTCAGACATATGAAAAGGTGAGTGTCCCAACACTGAAGCATACAAAACTCTCTGTTTGGAGGGGGGGACCACACATATATGTCCATATGATAGTACAGCAGAGTCTCACTTATCCAACGTTCTGGATTATCCAACACATTTTTGAATGTTTTCAATACATCATGATATTTTGGTGCTAAATTTGTAAATACAGTAATTACTATATAGCATTACTGCGTATTGAACTACTTTTTCTGTCTAATTTGTTGTATAACATGATGTTTTGGTGCTTAATTTGTAAAATCATAACCTATTTTGATGTTTAATAGGCTTTTTCTTAATCTCTCCTTATTATCCAACATATTCGCTTATACAACATTCTGCCGGCCCGTTTATGTTGGATAAGTGAGACTCTACTGTATTTAAATTTAAATGATTTATCTATGCTCAAGACATTTGTGTCTATGTTCATGCATGACTACAATGTTTACACCGGACTACTTTTGTCATTGTGCCCAAAACCAGGCAAGTAATAAAGGATGCAACCTCCCCGCTCTGCAGAAACAAAGATGTAGGTTCTTTCTCTGGAAGAACATGAAGTTCCTCCAGAAAAAGAAGTTTGGTTTGCATTTCGTTTTTACATTTGATATTGCTTAATCATGAGGACCAGATTGAACATTTGAGTCACACAGGCTGGGGCTGCACACACTCGGGAACGTGACTGCGCTGCAAAAGGACAAAGACGCAGATGATTGTATGCTTTTCTTCCTGGTTTATGCCGCCTCAATATTAAACACAGGTTCCAGAACTGCTGGCTTATTTGACATCTAAATCAGTGTTTCTGACGCACTCCAGGGAACTGGCAGAACTCTTTCCCAATGTACAATGCACCAGTGCCATACTTGTGCCCATTCGCTAACACTGTTTCTTTTCCTCCCTGGAAAGTTGCTGTGGACTAGCAGACAATTATTTATTTATTTACAGCATTTATATTCCGCCCTTCTCACCCCGAAGGGGACTCAGGGCGAATCACATTACACATATAGGCAAACATTCAATGCCTTTTTAACATAGAACAAAGACAAACAAACATAGGCTCCGAGCGGGCCTCAAACTTATGACCTCCTGGTCAGAGTGATTCATTGCAGTGATTCATTTCAGCTGCTCTCCAGCCTGTGCCACAGCCCGAGCCCAATGGCTCATGCATGGTCCATCATGAGTCGCCACTTTGAGGACCATGAATCTAAGTCCTATACCATATTTATTCAAATCTAATGCTCACCTTTTTTGGCTAAAGGACCTTGACAAAATTGAGTCAAGATTTGTGTCATACGGTTATCTTAGTGCTGAGCCAAAGGCAAAGGGGAAGCTGCTTCAGGAACTGGACCTGGAGCTTCTCTTTGAGGGACATCACCTCTAATTTAATGGCCATGGGTCAATGCTATGGGATCCTGGGATTTGCAGTTTGGCAAGGCATCAGCATTCTTTGGCAGACAAGGCTCGGGACCTTGTAAAACTATAGGCCCCATGACTCCGTAGCATTGAACCAAGGTAATTAAAGTGGATTCATTCTACAGCAGATACGCCCCAAGGTTTTGTTTTTAAAGACGGAATCCTAAGCAGGCAACAACTGTAATGGCCATATTACAAAGAAGGTCCCTTTTGCCACTGCACATTACATTCAGCAGTGAATAGGATTTTTTGATTTCAGGGTTTTGAAAGTTGGAGTGTGCATTAGATTCAATGCTGAATCAAATTTCAGCAAATACAGTAAGTGAAAAGACCACCCATTCAATGACAACGGCCTCTGAGGGGAAAAGAGCAGCTAGTATCTGCTGGCTTCATCTTTCCTCTACTGTCACCCCATTTTCCCATATGAGCCCCAGCTCATTGAGATTGTAAACTTGCTGGTAAGCGATTGACAAATTAACAATTTGTAAGCCACTCTGTGAGCCTTTTTTGGCTAAAAAGCAGGATATTAAAGGCAAAAGTTTCCCCTGACGTTAAGTCATGTCTGACTCTGGGGATTGGTGCTCATCTCCATTTCTAAGTCGAAGAGCTGGGGTTGTCCGTAGACACCTCCAAGGTCATGTGGCCGGCATGACTGCATGGAGCGCCGTTACCTTCCCGCCAGGGTGGGATACACTCTCAATAAATACATGTAGAAGAAGAAAGTCACCCACATTCCATAAACTATACCAATGGATAAGGACCACTTTATGGCAGGCCTAGAGTATAAATAACAGATTTGCACAGCACAGTCTACCAAAATGAAAAATTCTCTGTTTTGAAGAGCTCTGACTTAAACCCATATATGATCCTCATGTCTGGACAATCTGGAAAAGGCTTGTAAGCCTGTTTCTTCCCTTCCTGTCTGTTTTCCAAAATATTTATAAATTGCTTTCCTGCTTACCCAGATCCACAACACACAACGCAATACATACAACCACAGCAGGATAGAGGCCAAAACAATAAGAGTCTGTAAAACAAGCCTTTACAATGTTGAAAGCCATGAAGGATCTGGTGAACCAAGAGGCATATTCAGGCTGTATGGTCATGTTCCAGAAGGACTATTCAGTCTGTGTGAGTTTCCCATCTCCGAAGGCCCTTCCACACAGCCATATAACCCTGAATATCAAGGAAGATTATCTGAGTCCACATTGGGTTATCTGAGTCCACACTGCTATATAATCCAGTTCAAGGTGGATTTTATACAGCTGTGTGGAAGGGGCCTAAGTTCCCCAGATAAGTCTCCTTCTTCATCCTCGAATGGCATGGTCCACTGCAAAGGAATGGTAAGAGGAATCAGCATGTAGCTTTCCTCTTGTCAAAAATGTAGCCATGTACCATGTTTCCCCAAAAATAAGACAGTGTCTTATATTAATTACTGCTCCCAAAGATGCGCTAGGTCTTATTTTCAGGGGATGTCTTAGTTTTCCATGAAAAAGAATTCACATTTATTGTTGAACAAAAAAAAATGAACATTTATTATATACTGGACAGTAGTTGTCATCACAAACCAGCATAACCACACAAACTGTGAATCCTATCAAGAATTTTTTGTTACTCTCATTATTTCCATGTACAACACTCTATGGTACATACATTTACCGATCCTGCATGCTCTGGTGTTCTGTTCAGCGGTCGTGCTTCCAAACAAAAAATTTGCTAGGTCTTACTTTCAGGGGAGGCCTTATATTTAGCAATTCAGCAAAACCTTTACTAGGTCTTATTTTCTGGGGATGTCTTATTTTAGGGGAAACAGGGTACCTATGTAGTCAGATTATTGAAACAGAAGGCAGAAGATGCAGCCACTTTGTCTGTGCTCTTTGGCTAAACACTGATGTAGCATTAGGAGTGGTGCAATAGGAATTAGAATGTGTAAGGGTGGGTGTTTAAGTTTTGTAAATCTACATATATAATGTGACTGGGGATGGCAAATAAAGCTATTCTATTCTATATTCCAAACAGAGAGCATGGCTTGCATGCAGAATGGCCCTTGGTACTTTAAAGCAGGGATGAGAAAGATCTTTTCTGAAACCCTAAACAGCCGCTAAATGCCTATGTCAATGTATGAACGGAAGGCTGCCTGAGAACGTGGTCTGACGTCTATCAATTTGCCCATCTAGATTTGACAAGGCAATTTGAGTGGCATTTTCCCAGAAAGTTCACTTCCAGCTCAAAATGCAAGAATCGAGGCACATATATGTCACATTCAGTAGAACAGATGCTTAAAGTCTGGAGCTTCAGGGGTCTACTGACAAATATTGGACTCTATTCTACTTATGTATAACTGTGGCCTCCAGAACCTACTTTACCAAATAGCAGCTGCTCTGAGAGATAGAAGCCTGATCAGATTGGAGAAGGAGGATGTTTCTGGCCTCCCATCACAAAGTGAACCTTCCAACAAGGAATTGTGATGAAGGTCCTGCTTCTGATTATCACAGCCTTACAGGTAGTAGAAGGATGGACATTTCCTTCTTCTGCTCCTCAAATCAGCAGGTGAATAGACTTTCATCTCTCAGATCAGCTGCTGCTTGGTGCAGTAGGTTTGGGAGGACATTTACAATCATGGCGATCATAATGCCACGATTATCACTACATGGAGTGAGTGAATACAGAGTAAGTAAATATCTGCAGGGCTCCGTAACTCCAGTTCAGTATGCCAACCGTCGTTCCGTGTTGCTCTCCCTCTGTTGCTGAAAAATGCCAAGTCTACTGCTATGAATCTATGCAAATGGCAAAACCAGCTGGTTTGTAGGTTTCTGAACAACTCTATTTAATGTTAATCCCAAGTGCGTCACTCTGAGCATTAACATAATGTTAATGTTAAACCCAAGGGTGTCACTCTTAACACTGAATGACTAAAGCAGTTTTTTCTTTTTCATATTTTAAAGCAGGGTGGGGGTGCTTCTGTGAATGCCTCTTGGTGTTGTGGTTGTTTCTCCCAAATATCTGAAGTCCTAGCCATTCAAGATTCAGTCATTCAAACCCAATAGGATGTTGAGAGAGGAGGCTCTCTCAACAAGAAAAGGGGCTGAAAATTATGATCCATTAACAAATTTGTGATGGAGGAATACTGGTAGCTGAGAACTTATTTATTTACAGTATTTATATTCCGCCCTTCTCACCCCGAAGGGGGCTCAGGGCGGATCACATTACACATATAAGGCAAACATTCAAAGCCTTAACATAGAACAAAGACAAGACAAACACGGGGCTCCGAGCTGGCCTCAAACTCATGACCTCTTGGTCAGAGTGATTTGTTGCAGCTGGTTGCTCAACAGCCTGCGCCACAGCCCGGCCCTACTGACTTAAGAGTCAGAAAGTAGAGATGAAATCATTTTCTCTGCTTTTCTAATGTTGATAGTTTTTTTTTTCTGGGAAGGGTTTTTTTGTGTGTTTGTGAGCTCCACAACATAAGAAGAGGTTTCTTATAGTTCCCACATTCCTTACTATTATAGTTCAATATTTAATCAATTCTGAATAAAATATACCTGGCCTCCAAACTGTCATAGCTGTGCATCCCTGATTGTAGTTCTTCAGATATTCCTGCACTTGCCATCTTATGCACACTTTTAATCTTATGCACTCCAGCCAATTAGACATGCCTACCACTTCCCTTAAAAGCACATCTTATTCACTGAATGATACTGAGAAAGAAGGCATGAGTTTCTGCACAAAGAAAACAAGGGCCCATTACTTCAAGTCTGCCTCGGAAGTTCTCTTTCTATCACATATGAAATGTGCATTGAGAAAAATGATTGCTTATTCCTTAAAGACCTATTAGATTCCAAGAAATTGTTAGCCAGAATAACCAGCAGCCCAAGAAAAGAAACACATAGGAACAGCACGAGGATTTTGGATGAACGGATTTTTAACCATATGTTTTATATTTTTATATTGTTTTAATTGGATTTTCATTGCTATGTTTAATTATCAAATTGTTGCCAATTGTGTATTCCACCCTGAGTCCCTTTGGGTGAGAAGGGTGGTTTATAAATGTTGGGAAAAAATAACATCTTTATAGGTAAAGGTAAAGATTTTCTCCTGACATTAAATCTAGTCTTGTCCGACTTTGGGGGTTGGTGCTATCTCCAATTCTAAGCCAAAGAGCCGACGTTGTCCGTAGACACCTCTAAGGTCATGTGGCCAGCATGACTACATGGAGCACCCTTACCTTCCCGACAGAGTGGTACCTTTTAATATACTCACATTTGCACGTTTTTGATTCAGCTAGGTTGGCAGAAGCTGGGGCTAACAGCAAAGCTCACCCTGCTCCCCAGATTTGAACCGCCAACCTTTCAGTCAGCAAGTTCAGCCGCTCAGTGGTTTAACCCACTACACCACCAGGGGCTCCTTTTTACTTGCCTGTAAATGAATGCTAAACTACTTTAGACACAACCTGAGCCATGTCCTGTATAGATTGCCTAAAAATCAAGATACAGTAAGACTCTTCTATCCATGCAGGATATGTTCCCAAACTTCACATGGATATGCAGAACCACAAATAATAGCAAATTCTATGGAAATGAGGAACTTACAACTCAACAACACCATACAGTCACAATGTAAGACTTTCTAGAGATACACAGATACTGGTCCAGTGGATATGGGGGTCTAACACATGGATACAGTCAGGTCAATAAACCACACAGTGTATCAAAAGGCGCATTGTGCCATTTTGTGATATTACTGTCAGATCAAACCTTTTGCTGCCTGCATCAAAGACCTAGATGGTACTGCCCTCTGTTCATGTACAGAAGTCAGCTGGACTGGTTAATGGATCTACCTTCAACACTTGAAAGAATCAGAGTCCATTACTGCTCCTAAGAGCATGTGGTCGATGTTTAGAAGGTGCAAGTCAAGATGTGGAGCTCACCCCGTCTCGCAGATTCAAACCACCGACCTTCAAGTCTTCAGGTCAGCAGTTCAGCTGGCACAAGGGTTTAAGGTGATTCCTGTCATGACCTACTTTGGGAATTCCTAGCAAGATGATAACCTAAAAAGGCCTTTGGCTTCATCTAGTGAAACGGTTTTTACATATATAACTATTACATGTAGCTTCACCAAAATTAAAGGAAATGGTATAAAATTAAATTACCCATTCCAAACTATGCAGGGTTGTCGTATGTATTCCGGGCTGTATGGCCATGTTCCAGAAGTATTCTCTCCTGACGTTTCGCCCACATCTATGGCAGGCATCCTCAGAGGTTGCCTCACAACCTCTGAGGATGCCTGCCATAGATGTGGGTGAAACGTCAGGAGAGAATACTTCTGGAACATGGCCATACAGCCCAGAATACATACAACAACCCTGTGATCCCGGCCATGAAAGCCTTTGACAACTCACCAAACTATGCAATTTAAATTGAAAAAAACATGTAGAAATATAATATTTATCATAAATTCTTCTCCTTCAGATGAAAAACAATGTTTTAGGTGAAGGATATTCATTTTGAGTCAAAACCTAGCCCAAAGGCAAAGTGTTAAGAAGATACTTTCCTCTGCAATGGTCAATTTCCAACTGCATTTGCACTGGCTGCACTGCATTTCTTTTTAAGGGGGACTATGGAACGACACATAACGTATCATTTTACTCTGAAGCTGTATGTCTTCTACCCCCAAACAGTGCGGAACCATGTGCTTTGCATAAGATTGGCAACGCACTTCCTTCTCGACTCCATTCCTTAGAACAGTATTATATTACATCCAGCTCTCTTCCCCATACATATGCTTCTCAGTAATAATTTGCAAATTTTCAAATCTTCTACCAAGTGTTCCAACATTGCCCTTTGTTTTAATGGATGCAACTCTCTCTTTAAGGAACTGATTTGTGTTCTAGAACATCACAGCCATATAACAATGACATATCATTTGGAACAAAACAAAACAAAATGTGCATCATGGAAGAGGATACCACAGTGCTGCAGTTGCCTTTGTTTTTGAAATGTTGGTCTCCCTGAACCAAAACAATACAAAAGACTTGGATGGAATGAAGGCAATCCCCAAGAACCACAGCTTTGTAGTGGTTAGAGGGCTAGACTTTCCTTTGGAAGATCCATATTCTAGTCTGCAGTGAGACATGGAACCATTAGATTCGTTCTCACCAGACACTTTCTCAGTTCAACTTACCAGGCAAAGTTGTTGTGAGAATAAAATGGGGAGAAAAGGGGCGAAATTGGTTGTGACGAGCTCAATGAAGAAAAGATGGGCTATAAATGCAATACATAATTTTTTTAAATCGTGTCAGAAGCGACTTGAGAACATACTGCAAGTCACTTCTGGTGTGAGAGAACTGGCCATCTACAGAGAGGTTGCCTGGATGTGTTACCATCCTGCTGGGAGGTTTCTCTCATATCCCCACAAGCTAGAGCTGACAAATGGGAACTCACTCTGTCTCACAGATGTGAATTGGCAACCTTCAAGTCAGCAACCCAACCTTTAGGTCAGCAATCCAGCTGGCACAAAGGTTGCTACCGTGGATCCTTAATACATAAATAAAACAAATGCACTATGTGTGTGTGTATGTGTATATATACAGATATAGATATATACAGGAGAGTCTCACTTATCCAACGTTCTGGATTATCCAACTCATTTTTGTAGTCAGTGTTTTCAATATATCGTGATATTTTGGTGCTAAATTCATAAATACAGTAATTACTACATAGCATTACTGTGTATTGAACTACCTTTTCTGTCAAATTTGTTGTATAACATGATGTTTTGGTGCTTAATTTGTAAAATCATAACCTAATTTGATGTTTAATAGGCTTTTCATAGAATCATAGAATCATAGAATAGTAGAGTAGGAAGAAACCACATGGGCCATCCAGTCCAACCCCCTGCTAAGAAGCAGGAAATCGCATTCAAAGCACCCCCGACAGATGGCCATCCAGCCTCTGCTTAAAAGCCTCCAAAGAAGGAGCCTCCACCACGGCCCCGGGGAGAGAGTTCCACTGCCGAACAGCCTTTCTCACAGTGAGGAAGTTCTTCCTGATGTTCAGGTGGAATCTCCTTTCCTGTAGTTTGAAGCCATTGTTCCGTGTCCTAGTCTGCAGGGCAGCAGAAAACAAGCTTGCTCCCTCCTCCCTATGACTTCCCTTCACGTATTTGTACATGGCTATCATGTCTCCTCTCAGCCTTCTCTTCTGCAGGCTAAACATGCCCAGCTCTTTAAGCTGCTCCTCATAGGGCTTGTTCTCCAGACCCTTAATAATTTTAGTCGCCCTCATCTGGACGCTTTCCAGCTTGTCAACATCTCCCTTCAACTGTGGTGCCCAGAATTGGACACAGTGTGATTCCAGGTGTGGTCTGACCAAGGCAGAATAGAGGGGGAGCATGACTTCCCTGGATCTAGACGCTATTCCCCTATTTATGCAGGCTAGAATCCCGTTGGCTTTTTTAGCTGCTGCATCACATTGTTGGCTCATGTTTAAATTGTTGTCCACGAGGACTCCAAGGTCTTTTTCGCACACACTGCTGTCAAGCCAGGCGTCCCCCATTCTGTATCTTTGATTTCCATTTTTTCTGCCGAAATGAAGTATCTTGCATTTGTCCCTGTTGAACTTCATTTTGTTAGTTTCGGCCCATCTCTCTAGTCTGTCAAGATCGTTTTGAATTCTGCTCCTTTCTTCTGGAGTGTTAGCTATCCCTCCCAGTTTGGTGTCATCTGCAAACTTGATGATCGTGCCTTCTAACCCTTCGTCTAAGTCGTTAATAAAGATGTTGAACAGAACCGGGCCCAGGACGGAGCCCTGCGGCACTCCACTTGTCACTTCTTTCCATGATGAAGATGACGCATTGGTGAGCACCCTTTGGGTTCGTTCGCTTAGCCAATTACAGATCCACCTAACCGTAGTTTTGTCTAGCCCACATTTTACTAGTTTGTTTGCCAGAAGGTCGTGGGGGACTTTGTCGAAGGCCTTACTGAAATCCAGGTAGGCTACATCCACAGCATTCCCTGTATCGACCCAACTCGTAACTCTATCGAAAAAAGAGATCAGATTAGTCTGGCATGACTTGTTTTTGGTAAATCCGTGTTGACTATTAGCAATGACCGCATTTGCTTCTAAGTGTTCGCAGACCACTTCCTTAATGATCTTTTCCAGAATCTTGCCTGGTATCGATGTGAGGCTCACCGGACGGTAATTGTTTGGGTCGTTGTTTTTTCCCTTTTTCTTTAATGCCTCCTTATTATCCAACATATTCACTTATCCAACATTCTGTCGGCCCGTTTATGTTGGATAAGTGAGATTCTACTGTATTCCAATTTGCATGTCAAAACTGTTGTTTTTGTTGTTGGTGCGGACATGAGAAAGAGCATTCTCAGAGTATGCTCCCAGGTTATCCTCCTCTCTGCTCTATTTCTGCCAATAGGCTAAGGCCTTTTTTTATTGAAGTAGGCCTTCAACTGATTTTAATCACATTGCAGAATGGCATTCAAAATGATGCATTCTGTTTTTCTTTTCTTTGTTTGTAAAGTTGTTTCAAATGTATTCCAAAACATATTTTAAACTGTTTATCTGTGTGCTTTTAATAAGAACTCATGTTCAAAGAGGTTTAATTTTTCAATATTTGTAACAGTACATTTTTAGTTCAACTTTTATTTTAAATTATGTAATTCGCCATGGGTCTCACAGCAGAAAAAAGGTGGGATATAAATCAAAGAAATAAATAATTATATTTTAAATCCTGGAACTCTGGAGACAAAATATGCCAGAGCTATTGTGTTATAACTATCTCATCTTTTATCTATTCATTTTAGAGATGATGATGATGATGATGATGATTATTATTCGTGTCAGAAGCAACTTGAGTCGCTTCTGGAGTGAGAGAATTGGCCGTCTGCAAGGACGTTGCCCAGGGGACACCCGGATGTTTTGATGTTTTTAACCATCCTTGTGGGAGGCTTCTCCCATGTCCTCGCATGGAGCTGGAGCTGATAGAGGGAGCTCATCCGCACTCTCCCCGGGTGGGATTCGAACCTGGCAGCCTTCAGGTCAGCAACCCAACCTTCAAGTCACGAGGCTTTAGTCCACTACGCCATGATGATGATGATAATTATGATATGATGACAACACTGATAATAGCAACAACGGCAATTGCAGCAATGCTATGTTTGACCAGTTCAGAAAACATGAGATACATAAAAAGAAGCTAAGAATCTGCAATTGAAACTCAAGAAGTCTCAGGCTCACATCTCACCTGAGCCACAAGTGCTCTTGGTAGTTTTCGGGAAATTATTCTCCGACATTCAATCATTTTATCTGTAATAGGGTACAATAGTACTAACCATCTGGCCTAGCTGTTATATAAGGATTCCCAAGATAATGTATGTGCAGCAATCTGAATACTCGAAGTGCAAGAAAATACAGGCATTTCTGGTGGTTTCAATCAATGTTAATAGCGCAGGAAATTTGCTCTTTATTTCGGCCCAAAGTTTAAAAGAGCTATCCACAGTGCTGAACACAACCCTCAACAGTACATCCAGCACCTTGGATAGCTCCTTTGAAGTAACATCAGCATGGACTCACCAAGCACCAGACAATTAAGCCACTTGCTCTCATAGCTTAAAACGTTATAGCTGCATAAACACACATGTGTTGAAACCTCTGGCAGCTTTAGGAAAAAGCAGGCGGCCAAGATCAACCCACCAAAGCCTTGGCTGTAGCTCAGTTTCCACTGCTGCAACTGCTGTTGGCAATGCGAGGGTGGCTCTGTGTCAAAAGCAAGCATGACCCCATAGATAGCCATGCGTCCAATGGGAAGTCACGCTGGTACCATATTATGGAAGTGCATCAGTCCACTAAACAAAGCAGAGCTGGGCTTGGTAACTTAATTTGGACTTCCAACTGCCAGAACAGCATGCCATGGAAGTATGTGTGGTGCTCTGAAAGCTGTGGAGCCAAAGGTCCCCTTTCCATGTGCTGAACTCCAGCCCCAGTGGCTGGGGATGGGGCCAGATCCCTCTAAGACCCTTGGCTTTGCACCAGGCTGGTGAGGAAATGGACTCTTTGCAAAGTGAAAACTGCCAAGTGAGTCTCTCACACATACAAAGCTTAAGCACTATGTTTAAGATAATTAAAATGATACAACTGAAAGGGATTTTAGAATCATAGCACTATGTAACACGTTTTTTGCTTCTGGGTTATAAATGTCATTTTAATTGGGGCTAACATAAAAATATGGAAAAAGTTCATTAAACTGCAAAAACTTTTGTTTTTGTGGGACATTCTGTCTATTTGATGTATGTTCTATTCTGTAATAGACACTCCCTTCATCAGTTTGACTGTCGCCCAGACTGTTGTCCTATATTGGACCTTTTAACGCCTTGGATGATTTAAAATAGACATAATTAAAATATTAAACAATCATGACTTGTTAATTTGTTTTTAAATGCATTCTTTGATGTCTTAACTATTGATTTTATGATATTATATGATTGTATTGAGCTTGCCCCCATGTGAGCCGCTCCAAGTCCCCATTGGGGAGATGGAGGCGGCATACAAAAATACTACTACTACTACTAATAATAATAATAATAATAATTATTATTATTATTATTATTATATTTGCTATAGTTTCTCAATGAATATCTCATTGAATCACATCCAAGTCAACATAGGCTGTGGCAGCCACCAAAACCAAGTTTCTGGAATTGGACAACTACTTTCAAAGGAAGTACCACACAATTAAATGGGAAATAACTTACATTTCCTCTTATGTCATTCCGATACAATGTTTAAAAAGAACTACAAGTCCTGCTACATACATAGTGATGTTGCCCATTGATCAATATTGCAGTTTAGTGTTTGTTTGAGAGTTCACCAGCTGAACTGTCCGATTTGTAAAAGAACGAAAACAAGTTTAAAAGCACATAGTGGCTTCAGACAATGCACCTATTTCATACAACAGCAGTTACGACTCTGACGGTCTACTGGAAATATTAGTATTTTTAAAACTGTAATTAGAAAAAAATCTGCTGACTATACACACCCCTTCTCTCAGGATACAGAGTTATCTGTTAGTATTATAAATCCTTTTCAGAGTATAAACCCTGATTAGTCAGGCACCTCTTTTTGTTTTGCTGTATTATTTATTGATTTGTTTTATATCTCAGGGTTTGTTTGTTTTTAGTTTGGAGCTCAAGGCAGCTGACAGCATATTAAAAAAAATGGATACCTTAACATTAATAGAATTTGAAAGTTTGCAAATGGTTAAAATACTTTCAAAATTAAAACCAGTTAAAAATGTACACCATTTGAAAAGCATTTTTAAACAATTACAAAAATAACAAACAGAAAATTCAGCATGACTTAGGCAGGATAAATCTGTTCATCCATGATCCAACTAAATGATTAAATATTATGATCTACTCAGATTTGAAAGCCAGGCATCAAATAAAACCACAGAAAGTGAACAGAGAAAAGGAAGAGAATGAAAAAGGCAAGAGGGAAAAAAAACCCTGTGTACAATTCAGGTCTGGAAGGATAGCAAACAGGTTTGTCATCAGATTTTGAAAAAGTTACATTTTTGGTTTATTAATCTGGAATGGCTTTTCTGGTTAGAAGACTCTGGGAACTGAAGTTCAAAAAACATTATTTTTCCAAGGTCTGCAATTATAGAAAATTCTTTAAATGTTAATTGTGGTATTTAAGATTATAAGCCATTGGAGACAGATGCCAGAATTGCCAGGCACGCAAGCCACATCCCCATCACTCTCTGCACATTTTTGGACCCTATTTGAGCTTCCTAACTCTGCCAATCCATCTTGCTGGTTCGTATTCCCTTCCTCGCTCCTGCTCCTACAGCACAGTTTAAATTTTTCACAAGTCTCTTAGGCCCAAATTCGCCTCTCTTTTCCTCTACTGTCACGTTCCGGAAACCGTTCCTGATTCAACGGCTCAATTAGCCTCTCCATTTGAAAGCAGAGGTGCCAATCCCTGTTAGAAATATTCATATCAGTGCAGATCCAAATTGCTAAGTTCTTCGGGTCCAGTGCAGAAAATTAGCACCTTTGGAAGTCGGACTTTTCCGTCTCTCCTTTTAACTTTATTGAAAAGGCAAGAAACCACAAACCCCAGAGCATTTTGGAGATGGAGGAAGATTATTGTTCATAATTCACCACACGGAAATGTATCTGGATTCATGTTTGGCGATGCCAAGGCAGCAAATTTTAGGCTCACTATTAGCCTTTCCCCTTGTGGGCATGCATTGGGAGAAAGGCAGTAGCAAAACCCCCAAATGCATCTGGAGTCCTGATTATAGAATTAGCAGCTCCCAAGTCTCCAGATGAGGATGCAAATGTTCCTTCTGGTTCTGGTGGACTCGGCTCCAGCCAGAGGGAAAGGCAATGGGAAAACCTACAACTTCGGGCAGAAGAGCAACAGCTTGCTACCATTTCCAATTATTGATTTGTTGCTGAAATATGCAACAACACCCAATGCAGTCAAGGCATTTACACAGCTAGTTTCCTCCTTCCCTTCCAGCCATTGCAGTATCAGGGCTCACCCTCCACTCTGCTCTGCAGACAACCTTCTGGCCAGAAGCAAGTGAGCAAGAAGAAATGCTCCTTGTTCCCAAGTAGGTGAAGATAAATAACAATATGTAACAAAATTTGAAAAATATTCTGTTCCTGGTTTGAAAGTGTTATTTCCTGTTTAATTGTGCAGTGCTTATTTTGAAAGTAGTTGTTCTACTCCAGAAAATCCATTTCTGTGGCTGCCACAAACTAGGTTGAATTGGTTGAGACTCGATGATTTATTGAAAAACTATCACAAAATGTGCTACAGGATGTCACGCAAAAGCAAAGTTTTGGCAGTTTAATAAACTTTTTCCATGTTTTTATGATAGAACCAATTAGGAAATGATATTTGTAAACCAGG
Source organism: Anolis carolinensis (assembly GCF_035594765.1). NCBI lineage: Eukaryota > Metazoa > Chordata > Lepidosauria > Squamata > Anolidae > Anolis > Anolis carolinensis. The sequence goes on from NW_026943820.1 coordinate 16,790,434, forward strand.
AACAAAATTTGTGTTACATTGAATAATCCTCTCATTTCACTGGATCCAGGATTTACTGGAGAGCCCTGTCTCTGAGCATTTATTCATTTGTTCACTTAAATATTTATATTCCACTCACTATCCAAAGATCTCAAGGTGGAGTCCAGTTAAAACCAACCAACGGTACCAAAATGACGAAAAGATCTAGAAATCCATCTTTTGCAAAGTGTCTAGTGTATATGTAGCTGGTGCCTCACTTGATCCTTCTTTTCCAGAGAACAGAGTTCAATCGCCAATGTTCAAAGGCAAGGAATACTCAGACGCGATTTTGCCAGTTCCTTCCTCTAAAGTGGAGCCTACACAATCTGGTATCAATTGGAAGAGGGGGGTCTCCCATCCAAATATGAACCATGGCCAACCATGCTTAACTTCTAATATCAGATGGGATGTGTTCACAAGTAAGCAGATATAGAATTGAAGCCTTAGTCTTCAACTCAGTACAAAGCAAGGCAGACTCTGCTTAGTTTCCTTGATCAGCTGGGATCTGATCCAGCCCACCATGTCCTTTTATGCATCCCTCCAGATGCTTTACTACAACTCCTATATTCCTCATCATTAGACATCATGACTAAAGCTGATGGGAGTTGTAATACTGCAACATCTAGAAGGCTGCAGTTTGTTCTCTTCAGTCAAGATAGTGGGGTTTGGATTTAGATACAAGGCTTGTGGATAGGATGCATGGTTTTACAGTGTCCTGTTAACCTTTCTCCAACCTCAGTGCCTCAAGGGCTGTTGGGTGCAATTCCCATCATCCCCAGTCTGCAGGGCAGATAACCAAAAGTGATGGGAGTTATTATTTGATAATAAATTGGGTAAAAACTGAAGAGCACCAACAACTATGTAAAAATTATCATTCTGTCTCCACAGATTCTCCATCCATGACTTTCTGGGTTTCTTCATAACTGAGCTATTAAAAAAACATACCTTATTTACTCCAATCTAATGCTCACCCTTTTTGACTAAATGACCTCTCCAAACTTAGATTTTGTGTAAAACAGTCATCTTAGTGCTGAGCCAAAGCCAAAAGGGATGCTGCTTCAGGAGCACAAGTGGATCTCATCTCCCATCCAATGGCCATGGCGCAATACTATGTGATCCTGGGATTTGTAGTTTGGTGTGGCTTCAGCATCCTTTGGCAGAGAAGACTCAAGACCTTGCAAAACTAGTCCTCATGTCTGTATAGCAGGCATGGGCAAACTTCGTCCCTCCAGCTGATTGAACTTTAGCTTCCACAATTCCTAACAGCCTATGGCTGTTCTAACTTTTGTTTTTTGTGTTGTCAAAGGCTTTCGTAGCCAGAATTACTGGGTTGCTATGAGTTTTCCAGGTTATATGGCCGTGTTCCAGAAGCATTCTTTCCTGACATTTCACCTGCATCAATGGCAGACATCCTCAGAGGTTGTGAGGTCTGCTGGAAACTAGGCAAGTTTTGTGTGTGTGTGTCAGAGCGACTTGAGAAACTGCAAGTCACTTCTGCTGTGAGAGAATTGCAAAGACGTTGCCCCGGGGAAGCCTGGATATTTTGATGTTTTTACCATCCTTGTGGGAGGCTTCTCTCATGACCCCGCATGGAGCTAGAGCTGATAGAGAGAGCTCATCCGTGCTATCCCCAGGTTGGATTTGAATCTGGCAGCCTTCAGGTCAGCAATCCAAGGCTTTAACCCACTGCACCACCGGGGGCTCCAAACTAGGCAAGTGGGGCTTATATATCTGTTGAATGTCCAGGGTTGGAGAAAGAACTTATGTCTGTTTGAGGCAGGTGTGAATGTTGCAATTGGCCAGCATGATTAGCATTGAATTGCCCCTCAGCTTCAAGATCTAGCTGCTTACTGCTTGGGGGAATCCTTTGTTGGGAGGTGCTAGACCAATCCTGAATATTCCACCGATATATAAACCCCACTTGCCTAGTTTCCAACAGATTTTGCAACCTCTGAGGATGCCTGCCATAGATGCAGGCAGGTGAAACATCAGGAAAGAATGCTTCTGGAATATGGTCATACAGCCTGAAAAACTTACAGCAACCCACTTTGGTTTTCATAAGAATTCTAAGCAGGTAACAACAGTAATAGGGGCCCCTGGTGGCACAGTGTGTTAAAGCGCTGAGCTGCTGAACTTACGGATCAAAAGGTCCCAGGTTCAAATCCCAGGAGCGGCTTGAGCGCCTGCTGTTAGCTCCAGCTCCTGCCAACCTAGCAGTTCGAAAACATGCAAATGTGAGTAGATCAATAGGTACCGCTCCAGCGGAAAGGTAACGGCGCTCCATGCAGTCATGCCAGTGGCCAGATGACCTTGGAGGTGTCTATGGACAACGCCGACTCTTCGGCTTAGAAATGGAGATGAGCATCAACCCCCAGAGTCGGTCACGACTGGACTTAACTTCAGGGGGAAAACTTTACCTTTACTAACAACAGTAATGCACAACTTTTTTGGCTGAATTACAAAGAGTTCACTTTTTGTGGCTGTGCATTGCATTCGCTGGCAAATACTTTCTTAGTTTCAGGGTTTTGAAAATTTGGGTGTGCCTTAGATTCAATGACGCATTAGACTTGAGGAAATATGGTTTCCGACTGAGGAAAAAGTGGAAGGGATACCTTCTCCCACCTGTGTGGGGTTGGGAATGTCCCCTTTGGGGATCAAGCTCCCACAATCTCTTGCTGGCATGGGCACTGGCCTTGTGGGAGAAAGGATTCTGGGAGCAGCAGCCCGTAAATTGAGTTTCCCTCTCCTTCTCTTCCTCTGCGTTCTACCTTTCTGATGGCAGAAAGAACGTAACCCAGATGGCTTTCTGAAGGGGGAGAGAGTGAAGGGTTGGCAGCTGGATCTGACAGCAACGTAAAAAGACCATCCAGAACTCCATGGAAGTGGAGAACCCCCTTCCTGAGCCGACGCACCCCGATCGTTTGTTCCACTTGCTGCGCGTGGAGATAGTAAGGCTGAAAGGAGCCTGGCGCCAGCGCACAGAGAAGATACGTGACAGAAAGTTAGAAGCCCATGTCAAGCCTTTCAGGCAAATAATAAATATTACTTCTGCTCATAATCAGACTCCCTTCTCCAGCATCGTCTTTGAATGTTGAACCTTTTTCAATTAATTAAAAACTATGCGCGGCAGAGTGCATATTTTATCAGCCCTCCGCTGCTTAAGTGTCGAGAAAAAGACCAGGCAGTTTTTCTTTCTCTTTTCTTTCTTTTCTCCCTCACTCTTTTTTTCCCTCCCTTTCTTTCAGGCAACCCAGAGCAAGTACTTGCAAGGGTCATATCTTTTTAATTATCTTTTCTCTCTTTGATTAATTATTCCGTCTGACAATAGCGTGTTTCTAATGCTATTCACCTGCCTTTGATGATTGACAACTTTTCTGTCTGATTCAAAGCAAACAGCTGCTGCCATGATTGCCTAGCAACCAGGATGTGATGGATGAGCTCCAAAGATGGATGGCTGCAATAAATCATGTCTCCAGCTATAAAACTGGAAAAAAAAAGGGGGGGATAAGAATAAAAGCGAACAAAACACACACATACATACACACACACATACAACAAAACAAGGTTTCTTCCCATGAGTACACTCAGCACCTTACCAATTACACCTGAAATGGACTTGGTGTCTATTAATAGGAAAGTTTTCTAATCAGGGAGAAAGTAATGATGCTGTTTTGTATCAAGGTGTGTTTACAATTGTTCCAGCAAATTGGTGCTTGTTCCTTCAATTACTTACTAAGCAAAGGAAAGGACATTTAAAGTTTTTTCCCTCTCCTCTGTGGAAAGATTCCCAAGAAACAGTGTTGCTGTGGTATCACTGGGCCAAAAAGGAATGGATGGCTGGGTGCATCCAATAGCAATAGAAAAACGACTTTTGAAAACAAGGCCAAAAATGCAGAAAGAGACACGTGCCTTGCTTTAAAATTTCACTTTGGAAACTGTTCCCACTTCAGTTCACAAGTTGCATTTTCCTGTTGTGGTTTGAATGTTATTCTGGAAACGCCAGAATAAACTCAGGTGCAACTTCCGTAACAGATTACAACTTCAAAAGTTTTGGGCTACAGCTCCCATCATCCTTTACCATGATTGTAGAGTCTCTGACAAGTTGAAACCTGGTGATACTTTGACAGCCACAACCTCCCCATCATATTATTGGTAAATATTAGCCCATCATTTCCATGGTCCCTACCCCTTTGCTCTGAGTTGAAAATGCCCTGGAGACAAAGTGAGTGTTCTTGTCAAAGACTCCTCCTTGACTGTTTCTTTTCAAAAGTAAAATATCAATGGCTTCCCTAATTGATATGTACAACAACTGGCCTTGCAAACATTCATCGCTACTAAATCTTAAGTGAGTTTGGGGAGACATGGGCATAGAAGGATGTAGCACAATAATGGTGTAGCTCAGAGACAGAACTGAAAGAAAGCGAAATTTTGATTTCTATTTCCAGACAGATAAATATGTACACATAGATAGACAGACAGACAGATAGGAACTGCAGTGGTGCACAAGAATATCTTTGGAAAGCTTCTCCTGCTGTTGTAAGATTCCCTTTTTCACCCTCTGAATTTGCAAGATATTTTGCTCTCTTCAAAATCACAGAGAGAATTTGTAGAGATATCCCTTAACGGGAAAGCAAAAATGTAGTGGCACGGCTTTCAAACTTCAAAATATAACGCTTTTTCCTTATAAATACTTCCACTCAAAAGGGAAAGCTAAAACATAGAAAGTCATTATGCCAATTTTTACAAATCTATAGTACTATTTCTGGGGACTCAGGTAGGAAGGTGACACCCCTTCTGTTCCTAGATGGACTACAAAGATAGACTTTCTGAATGGCCGTAATTAAAACCTCTAAACAACACCTCTTTTTAAAAAATGGTGCTCATATTACAAGGAAGGATCAAAAACATTAAGTGTGAAAGTGGTCTCAATGTCTAACTAGACTTCCACTCAGTGGAGAAAAGACAGCATAGAAATACATTGCTGAATGTGACAGTAGCATAGCCTAAGGATTAGAGATATAAACTGCCAAATAGAAATATACGTTGAGATAGAAGTAAGCTTGGTTAAGATGTTTGTGTGTGTGTTTTCAAAAATGCATTTGGTGGGTGCAATTTTGCAGATAAAAGTATGAGTGGTAATAGGATTCAGGGCTCCGCTTCTCTCTGATCTTCTCCATTTCACTTTCTGCTACTTCAGGAGAACAACGCTTCCTACAACTACATTAAATCCTAAATGCTAGAAATGTGTAGGATGGTAAAATCGGCTAACAACGTTTGGAGAGCTATTCAACAATCAACTGTTTTAGAATTTTTGCCAATGCTTAATATGCTGTTGATATCAACAATTCGAGAACAACTTTATCCTTGTCTGAAAGATGGACCCAAAGACAACATCAAGGATAGTTATCTATATAAGATTCTGTGGCTAACTGGTTTCGCTATAGCTTGTACGGAACAAATGAATACAAACGAATACAAAAACTTTCATTTGCTGACGCAGATGCATTCCCTGTTCAGAACCAGAATCAGAATCTGCATTCCCTGTTGTCATTTACATCCTCAAATCTACTAAATATCTCCATATGCATGACATCCAATTTTCAGACTTCACATTCCGTAATGATGCTGAAATCTCCTTTGTCCAACCTCGGGATGACCCAAACATATAAAGGCTGGGAGGGATAGCACACCTATTGCATGTTTGCCTGAAGCTATCGCTATTATTAGGAATCGGAATTATCTTAAAATTAGAGTCAGGGCTATTTAAAGAGTCTTATTTTCCTTCTTCTTGCCTTGGGCTATGCATGCGCCAAATTTCAATTCTCGAACTGTTGAGAAAGTAGCACCTTGACAGCAGTGAAACTCCCATGAGTATGAATGAAGTATTTTTTTCTTGAACGTTTTTCTGTATATAAAACCCGTAAACATTGCTTCTTTTTCCATGTCTTCCTCCTTTTTTGGTCAATGTAGTTGAGCTACTTTAAACTTCATATGTAGTTTCATTTGGGAAAAGGCAGACTTAAAAATATTTTTCAAGTTCTCTAGTAACTGAAATGAATTTATTCCATGTGAAACGCATGGCAACTTTCTATTTAGAGTAGAGCCTCACTTTTAGTAATTTAGTAGCATTCAAAGGAGCACAAATAAACACATGTAGGGCCTCACTACAAAATGTTGCAATATATTGTGTGAATGCTATCCCTCTATGTGCGGTTTTCAATTATTTACCTCTCAAAAATCATACAGCATCCCATAGTCAATAAGCACCCTCAGTCCTCCCCAGGAGGGAATTGGGTTCCTCCATTTTTTATTTATTTGTACTTCTGTAAATCTTGGGATCACTCCAAATCTACAGATACCATAATCTACAGATATCACTCTCTCTTATTCCGGATTTTGGCAGCAAAAAGATGAACAAACTTGGCTCAAGTTCAGCGCTGACATATGAACACAGATATATAAACATATAAGTAGGAAGGTAGGCTTGGTTCTAAATGCAAACTTGCATCCACATGTTTCTACAGCAACTGAATGCCTTCGTTCAATACACCTTTCTGTGCCCGCTTCCCATTGCCTGAAGTCCAGCTCATGGCTTCCTGTAGCACAGACAATGACTTCATAAATGCGGGCCACACTACCTGTCTGACAAAACATAAGATATCATCATAATGTTCATACATGTGGTTTTTCTTTCCTTTTTCAGAAACAGCTTTCTCACTTCTAGTTTCAAATCAGCATGGCAAAAGGAACTCCCAGCTAAAGCCAAGCCGTGTCCTTCCTTCCTGAGGAAGAGACATTCCCCTGGCAAGCCGCAATGCTCTGTTTCTCAGTCACTTCTCTTGCCTCAGTCACCTGGAGTTATTTAATCTGCAAAAACACTGGCACGAGTGCATGTCGCCTGCGCACAGTCTCTGCTGCCGGCACACTGTGATGGAGATCCTGTGTGTGATCTTCACAGAGTCAAGTGTGGCTCAAAGAATCCTGCCTCGGGGCAAAGCAGAGGATGACTTACTCGTCATGCGGATTTTCCGGTCCTACGCTCCAATGATATGTTTTACCCAATGCAGATTCAGAACTCCATGCTTTTAATCCAAGACGTTAATTTTACTTCCTTTTTTTTGTTCAACCTTGAAAGGTATCAAAAAAGGTCCCCTGGACTATATCGGCAAACATAACATTGAGCATACAATGCATTTTGGGACGCTTTCTTGACTTGCAAAGCAGCTTCTCATGTGCTCAAGTACTCGCTCAAATAGAGAATGAATGGGAAAGGAAACCTTCATTTTGGAAGTGTCTCTTTGCTAATGTTTCCTATTCATAACACTACGTAACAAAATTTGGAAAAAAAAATCTGTTCCTGACTTGAAAGTATTATTTCTTGTTCAATTGTGCAGTCCTTACTTTGAAAGTACAGTAGAGTCTCACTTATCCAACACTCGCTTATCCAACATTCTGGATTATCCAACACATTTTTGCAGTCAATGTTTTCAATATATCATGATATTTTGGTGCTAAATTCGTAAATACAGTAATTACTACATAGCATTACTGTGTATTGAACTACTTTTTCTGTCAAATTTGTTGTATAACATGATGTTTAGGTGCTTAATTTGTAAAATCTTAACCTAATTTAATGTTTAATAGGCTTTTCCTTAATGCCTCCTTATTATCCAACATATTCGCTTATCCAACATTCTGCTGGCCCATTTATGTTGGATAAGTAAGACTCTACTGTAGTTGTTCTACTCCAGAAACTTCGTTTTTGTGGCTGCCACAAATTAAATTGAATTGGCCTAAACACAATGAGATATTCATTGAAAAACTAGAGCAAAATGTGCTGCTGCAGGATGCCATTCCCACAAAAACAACGTTTTTGCAATTTAATACACTTTTCCCATGTCTTTATGGTAGAACCAATTAGGAAATGACATTTATAACCCAGGAACAAAAATCATGCTACACAGCGTATTTGAAGCCAACATACCGAGGGAAATGCCAATTTCAACACAACTGGAGTGTAAGAAAAAAGATATCGTGGGAGAACGTACATGCTAGAAGCAGTATGATTCTCATCAAAGTATTTTCCTGAAGTTCCAAGAGACATAAATTCTCATATGCAATAGCAGAAGTCCAGCCATATCTGTTTGTTTGCATGTAAGGAGGTCCAAATTCCAATTCCTAGAATCCCGTTAAAAGAATCGAGTAGCAAGGAATGTGGCGGAAGAGGGCTTTCCTTGGCTGAGATCCTGGGGCATCCCTGCCAACTGGAAAATATGTATAAGATTGGGTTCGATGGGCAAAACATTCCTAATTCTTCCAGCTGCTGGGGTGCTCTGGATGAATGACTGAGTATGCAAAGGTAAGATCTCTATGACTCTGGCAACTATCAGTCTAAACAGAAATGAAGAATATCCTCCATTTTGAAAGATTCACTAATGCAGCAGGTAATGACGGGCTGTCCAGGAAAAGGGGCTTTTATGACCCCCACAACCGGTGCCAAGACTGTGACATTTCTGGAGAGCATCACGGACATTTGTGAGAAAAGAAAGCTGTGTGGTTTATGGTTCACCTGGCATTTTTAACCCTAGATTTGGCAACATGTAATGAGGTTTCATCCTGTGGACTTTTGCTTTGGTTCCTTTTTTTTTAAAGGCCATTTTATAGAAAACAGAGAAGTGGTTCACAAAGACGCTTCCATTTCTACTAATGTGACTAAGTTTACAAACCTTCCTAGAGGGAAAAAATATAATCTCCTTTAAATTCTTTTGACTTACTTTGAATTTCTCAAGCATTTCCCAAATCCTTTCAATTCACCTAGTAAATCAACTTAAAACAGTACTGTATGTGGGAGTTCACTGACAACTCTCCATCTACTTTTGGGAGGGGTACGATTGCTACTACTACTACTTAATATTATTATTGTTATTATCATCATCATCAGATGTTATTATCAAGAATACAACAATGGTAAGGCGCCCCTGGCATGACTCTGACTGGTATCTGGTAACAAACAATGAAGGAGGGGGGATCGTGTTTGGGGGGGGGGGCAGAAAAGAGAGCAAAGCCCATCCATCACCAATGTGCACACATCCAAGCTTCCCTCCTGCCCTGGCTCATCCAACTCTCAAGTTACAGCTTTACACGGTAAGTCTAAATAATATTCAAAATGATAAATGGCGCCACAAGCCCGATATCCATCATCAATCTTTTTTTAAGGGACATCCATCTTCAATAACGCACGTTTGAATCATGTGAAACTGAGTGCTCCTAGATTCATTTACACAACCCCCAGCTAGCAAGCCACTGTTCTCTGAATGATACCTGTCAAGACAGCCTCTCCTCCTTCCTCATATATATATCGTATACACACATACACATATATGAGAAAGATAAATGTTTCAGGATGGGGGAAGCCCACCTCAACAACAGTATTTTGCAGAGAGAAATATGTGGAAGTCAATCTATCTGAAAGTCAAATAACCCCCCTCTCCAAAAAAAATGCAATACTCTGTACTAAAGGGAAATAGACAGCAGCTCACAAACACACACATAAATTAAATATTTTTAAAAATAATACTATAATATCCCAGTGTTTTTGCCTCCCTCCCCGAAATGTGCACCCCTTCCTTCCCTGCTGTTTGGCAGGCCCCATTTGATAAATGACACCTGTCATTCTGTCACCAGGGAAGGGTGGGTCAGTGATATATGGCTGTGCTGAAAAGGAAATCGACTGTTTGGCACAGCAGCGCAGCCATTCTCCACCAGGATTTTGTTTCTCAACTCTGAAAAAAAAAATGAAATCTACGATGTTTCAAGTTGCTCAGTTAGGGCAAACTGACAAGAAGCCTGAGGAGTTGGTTGCTTTTCCGGATCCCCTTCCTTCCCTCCCTCTTTCTTTCTTTCGCACCCTCTCCTTCTCAATCTCTCTCTCTCTGCTTATCCTCTCGATGCCCTTCCTTTGGAGCTTTCTTTTCTTTCATTCTTTTTCAGGCCCCACAAGACTGCCTGGAAACTGCCCAAAAAACAATGCAAGGGGATGAGGATGAGAGCATGCATCTATCAAAGTCCTCAACAGTTATGACCTTTGCTCTTTTCTCCTCTCACCCACCAAAAAAATAAATAATGTGCAATGTGAATTTTATTTATAATTGAGGAGAAAGGTGAGGGAGGCAGAGACCACAAGCGAGCCTGGCACACACACATATATATACAAAAGCAAGACAAAAATTAGCATGTTTCAAATAATTGTCCCACAGCTTGACACCGGGATAGTAAATTTTAAAAAAGAGGAGGGAGGGCGAGTTTAATGTGTCAGGCGGATGTGAGTTTTGCACACACATGCACACACTCCTCCCTCCTTCCTTCCTCTCCTCCCTCCCTCTTTTTTCCCCTTCTTTCCTTCTTTCCCTCCCTCCCCCCCCCCCCCCTTTCATTAGCTCACTGGCAGGGTGGCACTTCTGTACCTCATTACTGCAAGAGGATTTATGAAGCTGAACCCAATGGCAAAGAAAAGGCATCTGTCAATAATTGTAGGGAGCTGCACTCACAGCTTTGAAATCTCATTAAGTATGCAGTTATCAGGCATAAAGATCAAAAACATTACTCAACTCCGACAGAATCTTATGGAGGAACATTAATTAGCAACAGGCCCACAGTCCTCTCCCATATATATATGGGCAAGTGTGTGTGTGTGTGCGTGTGTGTGTGTGTGGTTATATCTATATGTGTCTGCTTATATATGTGTGTCTGTATATGTGAGTGTGCGCACACTTATGAGTATGTATATGTGTGTGTATATATGTGTGTGTGTGTCCTTATTTATGTGTGTGTGCACGATTATATGAATGTATGTGTATATTATATATGTGTGTGTGCTTACTTATATCTATAGGTGTGTGCTTATGTTTTTTGTATCCTTATATATGTATGTGTGCGCACAATTATATGAGTGTGTGTATATATATTGTATGTGTGTGTTTATATGTGTATGTGTCCTTATTTATGTGTGTGTGTGCACAATTATATGAGTGTGTATGTATATTATATGTGTGTGTGTGCTTACTTATATCTATATGTGTGTGCTTATATGTTTGTTTGTGTCCTTATATATGTATGTGTGCGCACAATTATATGAGTGTGTGTATATATATTATATGTGTGTGTGCTTATATGTGTATGTGTCCTTATTTATGTGTGTGTGCACCATTATATGAGTGTGTATGTATATTATATATGTGTGTGTGCACTTACTTATATCTATATGTGTGTGCTTTTATGTTTGTTTGTGTCCTTATATATGTATGTGTGCGCACAATTATATGAGTGTGTTTATGTACATATGTGTATATATATTATATGTGTGTGTGCTTATATGTGTATGTGTCCTTATTTATGTGTGTGTGAGCACAATTATATGAGTGTGTGTATGTACATGTGTGTGTATATATATATTGTGTGTGTGCTTATATCTATATGTGTGTGCTTATATGTGTGTGTCCTTATTTATGTGTGTGTGCACGATTATATGAGTGTATGTATGTATATTATATATGTGTGTGTGCGCTTACTTATATCTATATGTGTGTGCTTGTGTTTATGTGTCCTCATATATGTATGTGTGAGCACAATTATATGACTGTATGTACATGTGTGTGTATATATATGTGTGTGTGTGCTTATATCTATATGTGTTCGCTTATATATGTGTGTGTGCTTATATCTATATGTGCGTGCTTATATGTGTATGTGTCCTTATTTAAGTGTGTGTATACACGATTATATGAGTGTATGTATGTATATTATATATGTTTGTGTGCACTTACTTATATCTTATATGTGTGTGCTTATATGTTTGTTTATGTGTCCTTATATATGTATGCGTGAGCACAATTATATGAGTGTATGTACATGTGTGTATATATATTATATGTGTGCACTTATATGTATGTGTCCTTACATGTGTGTGTATGCATACACTTCTGTGAGTGTGTGTATGTGTATGTGTGTGTATATATATGTATATCACACACACACACACCTGCCCAACCCACAAACCAAAAGGAAACACTCCCCCTCCCTTTCAGGGGGGGAAAAAACCAACCATTTCCCAGCATCTGAGACTGATCAAGTACATGAAACGAGAAAGAGAGAGAGAGAAGGAAAGAGAGGGGAGGGAAAAAACAGTTGAGACAGTCTTGGCGGTGAAAAGAGAAAAGGAAGAAGCTGTCAAAGTTGAGAAGGATGTCAGACAGAGCTGGCCCCGATTACAAGGGCCTATACCGTTGTTCCCATGCCTTTTTATCATCCCTGCCATCAAAAACAGGTTCCGTGTCACCGAGAGATGACTGATGGCTGCCAGTCTCCGCCGACAGACCGACTGACTGCTGGGATCTGGCCCTCCAGCAACAGGGCCAACCTCCTCCCAGGAAAGATGCTATGGCACAAAACAGAAACACAACATCCCCCCATTCTTAACTGGAGAAAATTCACCGGAAAGGGGTGATATGGGTTTGGTCAGCTCAGCTTATAGAAGTTCACATCTTCCCACTTCCCCAACAAAGGGCTCCTTATGATATTGAGGAAGACCAGCTATGTAAAATGTGTGTTTTATGTTTGTAGGGTTCTTGTGAATCTTTTCCCACACAATTTGAGGTCCCATTTTCACACCTTGCACACCGGAAACCCCAAGGCGGTGCAATATCAGCCTACAAAGTCGCAGTGGAAGAAGGTAAGATCATAAAACCAAGTGACCTTTGCAGCATTAAGGCTGGTCCGCCGCTAATTAGGAACGACGGTCTTATTAAACCTCTTTCATTCAGATCCAGGATCTCTGCGTCGCAACACCCTGTCTGATTACCCATATTTGTTTCCACTTCCTGCTCATGGACAACTGTATTTTCAAAGAGCAATTCCCTACCGCTCATTAAAATAAAACAAAACAAAAAAAACAACAAGCGGGGTTCAAAGGAAAGGCTTAATAATAACCATCTCTCCCCTCCTTCCTGCCTACGGTGCAATCACACCTCTAGGTGTATGGTTTGTTATCTCCCAGAATTCCTCTGTATATGGCACCATTTCCGTATCATTGACAACTAGGTTGCAATACGGCATGCAAATTTGCCTCTTAATTCAAAAGATCCATTTCAGTATGCCAGCAAGAGTTGGGAAAGATTGGCCGAAATGCAGACAGCAGAGTTCAGCCTTTTCTGCATCTGCCCAAATTCACTTGTTGGAATGAAGGTAATTTAAAATAGTGGAAAGGGTGTAAATTTAATTCCATTTTTGAAATACCTGTGTGTGTGTATATGTGTATGTTTAAGGCCTTGACAATACCGTAGTCTCTCACTTATCCAAGCTAAACGGGCCGACAGAAGCTTGGATAAGCGATTATCTTGGATAATAAGGAGGGATTAAGGAAAAGCCTATTAAACATCAAATTAGGTTATGATTTTACAAATTAAGCACCAAAACTTCATGTTATACAACAAATTTGACAGAAAAAGTAATTCAATATGCAATAATGTTATGTTGTAATTACTGTATTTATGAATTTAGCACCAAAATATCACGATATATTGAAAACATTGACTACAAAAATGGCTTGGATTATCCAGAGGCTTGGATAAGCGAGGCTTGGATAAGTGAGACTCTACTGTATTACAATAAGATGTTTTATTTTTTTCATGCTTACCATATTACTTTTATCATGTGTAGCATCAAAGTGATTATCGTAATTACATCTAATGGAATTAATTACAAAACATCCCACCATTCCTGGATACATAATGCATTAGAAGAAAGGAAGAAAACACCTTGACTCTGCTAACTAATGTTTGCATCCATTTCCCAAAGCATCAAGGCACAACTCAAGTTTAAATTGTAAGGCAGGGAAAGGTACAAGAGGCACAAGTTACTCGATGGGGCATGAACATTTCTTGATAATTCTCTTTATTTATCAACAAGCATGCTTGGATGCTTCGTAAGAACAAGGCAGAAAACTCAGTTGGAGATGTGCGAACATACACAAACACACAGGATGCAAAACCCAACCAGCCTCCCTATCAAACGTTTTAGCACACACAGGCAAGAGTGTATGGGTGAAAGAGTTACAACTCTTTGTGTATGCAAAATAAATTCACTCAAAGCTTCATTAATATTAATTTAAATTCAGAGCCCATCTACATTAAATTGTTCATTAAAAATGCCCTGTTTTATGCAACCTGCATTCTACAAAGAACACATAAGACCCTGAGACGGAGAGCCCCGCTTAATGATGGAAATGAAATATTGGGAATAAATGAACACCAGTCGTCTCATACACAGAATAATTATTTTCTCTCTCTCTTGACGACGGAAACATGTTACACTGCGCCAGAGTTCGGTCCAGTGCCTCCCACATTAAGTGGCCTCCGTTCAGTCAAGGTTTATGTAGTCAAGGTTTATGGGGCTGCCCTTTTGACCTCTGGGCTCGTCCTACAGGCTCCTTGTTAAAAAAAAGAGCTTGCTTTTTGAGATCAGCAAGGATCCGTCACATTATCATGGGACCCTGAAGAAAATATTTTGGGATTATTATTAATATAGATTTAGTGCTGCTTTAAGAGTGTCCCAGTTCGATCGGATTTTCAACAAAACGAACAAACACACAAAATAAAAATACGAGTTACTGCAACTTGAAAGGGATAAGGATTAGGGAATATTGCTCACAGGGCAAAATGGATCAAAACTGAAATATGGAGGAAAAACATACCTATATTCTAAATATTTGGTTGTAAGGGAAGGAAAGAAGGGAAGGAGGGAGGGAGGAAGAAAAGGAGGATGGAAGGAAGGAAGGAGAGGGGGAGAAGGAGAAGAAGAAAGAGCTGTGATTAATTAGGACGTGATCTGATGAGACGAAATAATAAATTATTCTTCAAGTTCATTATTTGAGTGCAGCCATTCCCCCTTGTAAAGAAGATAATGAGATGGTAGGAAGCGGGTGAGTCTCAAGAACCCCTTTGATAAACTCCCCCCAGATCTTAAACTATGTGCAATGGAAAGGTTTGGCCACCTCCAAAAGTGAACACTTGTGCAGCTCTTTGGACCGTGCATTTTAAAAACAAAGATGGTTATAATTATACTGACTTCCCAAGCAATGCATTCTGTACTGCATTTCATAGTTTTTGTAGAAACACAGGACTGCCAACATGCATGCAGTGTTTTCTCCCCCTTTTTTTCTTTTTACTTACTTAAAACAGGAAGCTAAAACCTACCCAAACAATCCAGACTTCCCTGATGAATGTCACTGAAACACACACCAAAGCAACACAGCTACTGTTTAGTGGAAATTTTTTGAAAATTAATTTAATGACTCTGCAAATGCTGGAAACTAGAATTAATCTGTCTGGATAAAAAAGGGCTTACAGACATTTAAATGCATGTATCGGGACACTTTATCAACCTAACATAAAATTGTCATCTTATCTTATTATATGACTATTTTATGCATGTGTCAAAGAATGTAAAAATGAATGCCTGTCTATTCAGTCTAATTACAACTGCATATTATCTGTCTGGGTGTACCAGTCCATATCATTGTTATTAAATACAATATATTGTATTCATCTTTCAGAAGTTATTCTTTCTCCAAAAAATAAAATTAAAATGAATCAGTGGGCGAATTACAATTTGGAGGGGTTTGGTTGCATAGAAGGGGGAATTTCAAAGAGGTAAAATACCTAAAGTGAGTGTTTCTGTACATGATATTCAGTGATTCTGCAAATGGTATACAGTTATTTTGCAGCTCTACAATTCACCATTCCTGACTCATGTGCATCTCCTTTGCAGTGTTGTGCTGAACACTCTGGGTTTGTTTTTTGATGCATCTAGGTTTGGGTTTGTTTCCTTTTTTAAAAAGAGAGTTAATTTGTCGAATGGGCCTCAGTTGTAAATGGAAGCAGCTGTTTTGCCTTCTAACATTTAGGACATTGGGTTAAAATATAAAGAACCGTTCAGCTTAGGAACGATGCTTGCAAGGTTTTTACAGGGAAGGCTCCAGGACTCTCTTCCCTTCCTTCTCCAGCTTCTCCCAAAATGGCAAATGCAATCCTTTTTTATTATTCCTCCTTCCTGCTCCATGCGTAGATTGCGCTTCTTGTAATTTCCTTTGCACTTTACTCTGGAGATGATCTCAGTCACTTCTCTTTCGCTCTCATGTAATGCATTCGCTCTGATCCTGAAGAAAGGACTAGACAAAAAAAATGGAACCAAAAATAATCCTCCCTCGCATCCACCCTCCCTTCCTTGCTTCCTTGCTTGCTTCCTTCCTTTGAGCGAGACTGCATTTCCCATCTCCCTGCAGCAGTCACAATTCATTCTAATCACTTTACAAAACAATCTTTACTATAAAAAAGAGGGAAAAATGCAGACTTGTGAGCCAATTTAAGAAATAACTGCTGATACATCAGTTATTGACTATTTCACTCCGGCTCATCATAGCGCTCAAGGCAAAACGGGGGAACAAAATGACAACATCAACCGCACGCAATAAACTGTGGCCCAAGAGAGCACTGAAGGGCTAATTGACAGCTGTCAAGCTAATGGGGGCAGTGGCAGCTGATTCTAGAACATTCTCCCTTTTCCAGCGAGAGGTGTTCAGCGGGCCAGGGCTTCCTTTTTTTTTTAAGTAAACACATTTATGCTTCACTTTCTGTTTCTCTCTTCCTATACTTTGGATTTTCATTGTTCCTCCTATTTTACATGAAAGGAAGGAACAAAGGATAACCATAACGAATGGTTTTGTCAGCTTGTTTGCCCAACTGTAAATATTATGTGTGTCTATGTGTTTGTACAGTTGGTTTGGGAAAAAAGTTAAAATGCTGAGGCTGCAGGTAACTTTGAACATAGTCAACTTCTCTGCTTGGGGACATTGTTAAGGGCTCACTTGATATGGATTATCAACTTAGGTGTGAACTGACGTTTCTACGACCTGAACGCATATCCCCACATTTTAGATTTCACCTGGAGAACTGCATATTGTGTTACAATCCCAGAATCTGTCTGGAAAGCACATCCCTTCGTCTCAACCACAAACCCAAACGTGGGTCGATAAAAACTTGCAAATCCTACTGCGATCCGTAATAACCAAAAGAAGGTTAGAACCTCCTGGGAAATAAAACAAAATCCATCCACTTCTATTCCGACATATATATTTTTTCCTGCAGACTTAGATTCTTTGCAGGAACAGCAGTCGCTTTAAAAAATTTAATAAAAAAATAAGACTACCTTGTGGATAAAAGACGTATTTTGGTGAAACGAAAGGCCATAGCACGAGGATAAGTAAATGCCCCATGTTCCAAATCACACCCAAAAGCTTCAAACCTGCTGCTGTTTCTTCAGGCCTCAGACCATGATGGCAGAGTTTCTCTGTTTGTCAACACTGAAAGATAGCATGCCTAAATGCCAGCCAAAATTCCAGCAGAAGCTCACCAAAGTTGCTTGGACAGCATCAAGGTGAGTTGAAGCTTTCAAAATGGCGCCAGAAGGTCTTGCTCACTGCCAAGCTTTCCTCGAGAAGGAGGAGCACTCACTGCCTCCTGAAATGGCAACTACAATCCCATGATCTCACTCCTTCGAGAATTTTTTAGATAATAGAAGTAACCTCATTGTGGGTTTTTTTAATGAATCAAACTGTCCTTGATTAGTATAAACTATCCCCAGTTTCCCAAACTGGAAAGCAATGCTCTTTTGCCCATTCCCAAAACACACACATACACATTAGAGACCACTGTCTGATTTAAAAGAGAAGAACTATGAGAAGAGACGACTCGAATGAACCTTTTTCGGTGTTTGAAAGGAAGAACTATGCAGAAGCTCTCCTGAGTTTCTCCTCACCCACAACTCAAGCCCAGTCCCCAAGTAAACAAACAGACAGCGTCATTTCTACGGACTCCTGATTCTTGGAGACAGATTGAGTCTTCTCCCTTGTGGGGCTCACACTTGGGCCAGACATGAAGAGTTTGTGCACCTGCCTGTGATGCCAGCGACAAGCTCTCCATGCAGCCGAGAAGAAGAGTTCTTTTGTTGTTGTTGTTATTCTACCGCAGACCATTACAAGGGCCCTAATTCCTATGACATGATTATCCAGGTACCAAAGCCCATTTGTCACCTGCAGCAGAAAATTGAGTTAATGCACAACTAAAGGCAACCAGGACTGTGTAATATCAACTTGATTACATCAAACTAGCTCCAAACCTAATTCCGCTGGATGACACTGCGTGGAGCTTGTCATCTCCAATCATTAAAGCTGTCAGGAATCCATCAGGTTTACAGCTAATTAGGTGAACACTAATGAAGCTGGCAAAACAACTTTTCTTTTTTTATGGCTGAGCGGACCTTTCAGTTTAGAGGGGGGATTTTTCTATCTTTTTTTCCTAGAGTATTCTCAAGGTTGCTGGAGACTGGGCTTCCTGAGTGAAGAATCAACGGAGGGATGTGTGCATGTATGTGTGCCTTCTCTCCCCAACACACAGACTCTTTGGCTCTATCAGGATGAAGCCATAAATTTGTCATCACTTTGAGTGTGCCACAAAAGCAGGCAGGAATCTTATAACTTGCAGCTGCAAAGAAGGCAAAAACATTTTTTGTGGACTCTGTGTGTGTGAGTGTGTGCGTGCGTGCGCAAGCTTGCTTTCAAAAAATTTAAATGTAAACTCCCCACACTTATTTGGTCTTATTAACAGCATAGCTTGCCTCGTTCTCTTTAAACAAGCCAATCTCCTTCCTTCAGTACCCCCCTTCGTGATATCCATTAGCCAAAGGCATTTTGATCAAGTCAAGGCAAAGCGAGTGTATGAGAAAGAATGAAAGCACTCACTCTGCCAACTTCTGATTGACCATTAAGCTATTGATAAATGTGCCTGTCAAGAGAGAGACAATTAAATCAAATATGAAACAAAGTCATTTTGACGGGTCATTTTGATAGAGCAAAGCCATTCTTCCATCTCTTATTAGTCCTGCAATCCGGCTGTTGTTATTGTTGTGAATGAAACTTTCTGAACTAATTCACAACATTAAATTCCTTTTACTCTTTTTCTGATCTGACACCTTTGAAAATGCTACTATGTATGCTTTTTCTTTTCTTTATGATTTTATATATATATATATATATTTTAAAAAATCACTGGCAAAAGGTGCTAAGGCTCATAAGATGCCTGTCCTGTGACCACATCAAAACAGTAGCAGAGATTTCGATTTTGCTCAGCACAGAAAATGTTGCCCATAAACATAAAGAAGAAATGTGTCTCTAAACTTTAGAGCTGGAAGAAAACTGCTCAGGAGAAAATACAGGCCGCCCAGTTCTGATCATATGCCTGAAACCCTGCAAAACTTATTTCAGCTCTGAAAAAATAGGCCCTCTCTTCCTGAGGAACTTTGCTTTCCATTTGAACTAAACTAAACATGGCTTGCTATTTCGCCTTCCCATTTCTGATCAAGGAAAAGGTCTGAAATCACATCGTATTTGCTCACTTTTTTCTGACACAGAAAAAAAACATCGCTCAAAGGACTATGGCATTCAATATATTGCAGAGAAAACTTTAGCCAAACTTTCCCAGGACCAGATTGCATCCACAAGTTACGAGAAGAGAACCCCCAATCCCTTCTAATGTTAGAAATAAACATTGATAGAAATGAATTAGGGGAATGGCATGAAGATGCGTATCATAGGAGTTAGAAGAAAATATCAAGCCTTTCGACATAGAGTCTTGAGGACTTTGCTGGAAGATACTGTGGAGAAGGATACTTCTTCCTTCATGCTGTGAACAGCGAAAAAACAAGGATATCTTCCCAAACTAAACCTAGTATAACAGCCACTTGGAAATCAAAAGGTCCTTAATTCTGTATCATAGGTGGCTTCCTTCTAAAGGTTACAGAACATGGACTGTATTCCTCACTGACACAGTGACTGAATAGTGAGCAAAGGAAGAGACTTCTGCTTCCTCCAAGTGCAAGAAGACAACCTTGGTTGAGGGCCACCCTTTGCCCCCCAAAAGCAAAGGACAACTCTGCTGGCTGCCCTCCATCCCAAAACTTCAAGGGAAGACAGGCCCTGACGTCATCACCCGGAGCCTGGCGTTCCCATGGCAAGTGATTTATTGAGGTTTATTGGGAATGAATAGATCAAAGGCAACCAGATGACAGGCAATCAATCAGCCATCAAATCAAGGATGGCAACAGGCCAATGAAACCCCCAGTTCCAGGCCATATCCTCATATCCACATTCTGCAAAAGATGACTGCCAGATAACACAAAATGTGGTGGTTCTTTTCTTTCTCGCAAAAGGAGGGGCAAGTGGGAATATTCTTTTCACAATTTGTTTGCAAACTGTCCTGACACTAAGGAGGAAAAAACTACATATGAAACAAAGTCTGAAAATTGCAGTCGTAAAATAATAGTAATAATAATAACAATAATAATAAGTCCTAGACACTTGTGAAGAGTCTGACGTGTGATCCAATGCAACAGCCAGCATTTTGATCCAGTCTGCTGTGTATTAATTTTGTTGTGTATCAAATACTACTACTAATACTAATAATAATAATAATCTAGCATATATATCTTGTTTGCTATGTCATACTATGTCTTTGTGTCAATAATAATAATAATATGATTTCGCTGTTTCTTTAAAAAAGAAATCTGGGTCATTACTATCAGGAGAGTCTGTGAACAAATTGCAAAAAGGATATTCCCAGAAATAATAATAATCCCTAAGGAGAAAAAGGTGGGATAGAAATAATAAAAGTAGTTACAGTAGAGTCTCACTTATCCAAGCCTCTGGATAATCCAAGCCATTTTTGTAGTCAATGTTTTCAATAAATCATGATATTTTGGTGCTAAATTCATAAATACAGTAATTACAACATAACATTACTGCGTATTGAACTACTTTTTCTGTCAAATTTGTTGTATAACATGAAGTTTTGGTGCTTAATTTGTAAAATCACACCTAATTTGATGTTTAATAGGCTTTTCCTTAATCCCTCCTTATTATCCAAGATATTCGTTTATCCAAGCTTTTGCCGGCCTGTTTAGCTTGGATAAGTGAGACTCTACTGTATTATTATTGTTATCATAATTATGATAATGATAGAAATAATAATAATAACTATTATTATTTCTATCCAGCCTTTCTCTCCTTAGGGATTCGAGGCGGACAACAACCAATACAGAAATATTTCTGGGTGTCATCTGACAATAACTAGAAATGCTCTATTTTGATGTGCTTTCTAATACTAAGTTTTGTAAATATTTTTAAAGGATCAGGTTAAAGGTCCCCCCAAAAAAAGGAAACAGCCAGACTGCAAGATCTATCCTGGTGCCTCCTTGCTTCCTGCAAGAAGAGAAAGCAGCCAGAAAGTTGGAGAAGCCAGTTTCTCTGAAACTCCCAAGGCTTCTCCTTCTTTAAAATCTGAAGTGCCATGATGTCTCTCTCTCACACTCACACAGGCATTATAGGCACCAATAGGCATTATAGGCATAATCATGCCTTCAAGAACTGGAAAGAGATATCCCTCTAGATTCTAAAGTCTAGAAGAAAAAGACCAGGAAAAGAACCTGGAGGTGAGAGAGAAGAGAGGAAGGGAGCAAGGGGTTGGAGGAGGAAGAAGAAGAAAGGAGAAGGAGCCACAGTAATAAGAGAGAAGAGGTGTGAGAAGGGAGGAGAGGAGGAAGGAGTTGGAAGAAGAAGGGAGAAGGCTACACAAGAATGGAGGAGAAAGGAGAAAAGAAGGAAGGAAGCAAGGAACTGAAGAAGAAGGGAGAAGGGTCTACAGAAATGAGGAGAAGAGGAGGAAGGAAGGAGCTGAACAGGAAGGGAGAAGAAGCCACAGAAATGGGGGGGGGGAGGGAGGACAAAAAGAAGAAAGTTGAGGAAGAGAAAGAAGGGAGCAGGCTGCAGAGGAATGGGAGAGAAGTGATGGAAGAAGGGGATAAGAAGGAAGGAAGGAAAGAGTTGAGGAAGGAGATGGAGCCACAGAAATGGGACAGATGAGGGAGGAAAGAAAGGAGTTGGAGGAGGAAGAAGGGAGCAGGCTGCAGAGGAATGAGTGAGAACGAAAGAAGGGAGAAAAGAAGAACAGAGTTGAAGAAGAGAGAAGGAGACATAGAAGAGGAGGGAGGAAAGAAAGAAGGAAGGAGCGGAAGAAAGAAGGATCTACAGAAATGAGGGAGAAGGAGGAAAGAGTGAAGGAAGGAAGGAGTTGAGTAAGAAGGGAGAAGAATCTACAGAAGTGAGGGAGAAGAGGAAGGAGCAAAGAGTGAAGGGAGGAAGGAGTTGAAAAAGGAAAAGGAGCCACATGAATAGGGAGAAGAGGGAGGAAAGAAAGAAGGAGTTGGAGCAGGATGCAAATGAATGGGAGAGGAGGAAAGAAGGACTGAACTGAAGAAGAAGACGAGAGGGGGATGAAAGAAAGAAGGAAGGAGCTGAAGAAGGAAGAAGGATCTAAAGAAATGGGGAAGAAGAGGAGAGAGGAAGGAATTGAACAAGGGAGAAGGTGTTCCAGAAATGGGAGAGAAAGGAGGGAAGAAAGAAAGAAGGAAGGAGATGAAGAAGAAGGATCTGAAGAACTAGAGGAGAAGAGGAGAGAGGAAAGAGTGAAGGAAGGAAGGAGTTGAGCAAGAAGGGAGGAAAGAAGAACTGGACTGAAGAAGAAGAGAGAAGGAATCACAGAAATGAGGGAGAAGGAGGGGACGAAAGAAAGAAGGAAGGAGCTGAAGAAGGAAGAACGATCTAAAGAAATGGGGGAGAAGAGGAGAGAGGAACGAGTGAAGGAAGGAAGGAGTTGAGGAAGAAAGGAGAAGAAGTCACAGAAATGAGAGAGGAGGGGGGACGAAAGGAAGAAGGAAGGAGCTGAAGAAGGAAGAAGGGTCTAAAGAAATGGGGGAGAAGAGGAGAGAGGAAAGAGTGAAGGAAGGAAGGAGCTGGGAAGAAGTCAGAAATGAGGGAGAAGGGGGGACGAAAGAAAGAAAGAAGGAGCTGAAGAAGGATCTAAAGAAATAGGGGAGAAGAGGAGAGAGGAGAGAGTGAAGGAGGGAAGGAGTTGAGAAAGAAAGGAGAAGTCACAGAGATGGGGGAGAAGAGAAGGAAGAAATGAGTTGGAGAGAAAGAAGGGAGAGGGCTGCACAACGGTGAAGGAAGGAGTTGGCGAAGGTGGGAGCGGGCAGGGCGGAGAGAGGACCAGTCTCCCTCCCTTCTTCCCTTCTTCCCTCCCTCTCTCTCTCCCGATGCCCAGCCGGGTCTGAGTCTCGTCCTTCCGTACCTGCTGCGCGGCGGGGCGCTTGCTGCTTCCTCCGGGGCATCTTGCAGGATCTTGCAGGCGAAGCGAAGGCGGCTGCTTGGGAGGCTGCTCCTGCTGCTGCTGCTCGGGAGGCTGCCGCTTCTGCTGCTGCTTGGGCTGCTTCTCCTCCTCCTCCTCCTCCTCCTCCTCTGCCGGCTGCGGGCGGGGGCGGACGGGCGGAGGGGCTTCAGGCGCCCGCCCTCCTCCTCCTCTTCCTCTTCCTCCTCTTCTTCCTCTTCCTCTCCTTTCCCCTCTTCCTCGCTGCTTCCGAAGCAGCGGCAGCGGCGGCGGCGCGGCTCCAGGCTGAGCGTCGTGTTGTTGTTGTCGCCGCTGCCGCCGCCGCTGGGCAGGAACCGAGTGGAGGCGGAGGCACCGGAGGAGGGAGGGGAGGGAGGAGGGAGGGAAGAAAGGCGGGGGAAGTTTGACAGATCGCCCCGCAGGAAGAGGAGGGAGGGATGGGAGAGAAGGGGGGGCGGACGGAGGGACACCCCACCTCCGAGGCAGTCCCTCTTCCTTGCTGCTCCGAAGACGCAAAGGCCGAGAGGACGCGCTTCCTTCCTCGAGTTCTTCCTTTCTTTCTCTCTCTCCGAAGAGGAAGGGGCTGCAACAGGCAACGCGAGGCCGCGGGAGCTGCACAAGGGGGACAGCACGGCGTTGGCTCCCGACTCCGACCAACTCCGCTGGAGGAAGAGCTAAGGAAGGAAGGAAGGAAGGAAAGAAGGGAGAGGAAAGAAAGCGCAGGCAACCGCCTCCGTCCCGTTTGGTTTCTCCTCCGGAAGAGGGGCTTCGGAAGCGGAGGGAATCCCTCTCCCCAAGAGAAGGGAGTGGGAGGGGTGGGCGGGAGGGGGAGGATCCCTTCTCCTCCTTTCCCCTCCTGCTCCTCCTCCTCTCTTCTCCCTCTCCCCCTTCCTCCCTTCCTTCCCTTCTTCTCCTCCTCCTCTTCTTTTCTTCCTCTCCCCCTTCCTCCTTTCTTCTCCCTCTTCCCTTTCCTCCCTTCTCCTCCTCTTCCTCACTTCTTCTTCCCCTCCTCCTCCT
This sequence comes from Anolis carolinensis, assembly GCF_035594765.1. Lineage (NCBI taxonomy): Eukaryota > Metazoa > Chordata > Lepidosauria > Squamata > Anolidae > Anolis > Anolis carolinensis. Next base: position 16,814,796 of record NW_026943820.1, read on the forward strand.
CCTCCTCTCTTCTCCCTCTCCCCCTTCCTCCCTTCCTTCCCTTCTCCTCCTCCTTCTCTTCCTCCTTCTCTTCTCTTCTTCCTCTCCCCCTCTTCCCTTTCCTCCCTTCTCCTCCTCTTCCTCACTTCTTCTTCCCTCCTCCTCCTCCTCTCTTCTCCCTCTCCCCCTTCCTCCCTTCCTTCCTTCCCTTCTCCTTCTCTTCCTCTTCTCTTCTTCCTCTTCCCCTTCCTCCTTTCCTTCCCCTCCTCGCCTCCCCCTCCCCAAACCTGGCCCTCCTTCCCGAGGTCTCCCTCCCTTGCTCCCCTTTCTGTTGCTGTGAGTTTTCTGGGCCTCCTGCTTCTGGAACATCCAGAAGCATTCTCTCCTGAACTTTCGACCACATCTATGGCACGCATCCTCAGAAGTTGTGAGGTCTGTTGGAAACTAGGCAAGTGGGGTTTATATATCTGTGGGTGGGAGAAAGAACCCTTGTCTGTTTGAGGCAGGTGTGAATGTTGCTGTTAACATTGAATGGCCTTGCAGCTTCAAAGCCTGGCTGCCTCCTGCCTGGGGGAATTCTTTGTTGGAAAGTGTTTTCTGGCTCTGATTGTTTCCTGTCTGAAATCCCCCTGTCTTCTGAGTGTTGTTCTTTATTTACTGTCCAGATTTTAAAGGTATTTTTTTTAAAAAAAATAATAATACTGGTAGCCATTGTGTTCCTTTCCATGGTTTCCTCCTTTCTGTTTAATTGTCCACATGCTTGTGAGTTTCAATGTATCTGACACTACTGACACTCTCTTTGGCCCAGTTCTTTTTAGGAGGCAACCCAGGATTTTATTAAAGTATGTCTATTTATGTGACCTTATTAGTTTTATGATTTGTTTTATTGTTGATTGATTCGTTTTATTGTTGTGTTGTGTTTTGTATTGCCTGTTTGGCCTGGGCTTGGCCCCATGTAAGCTGCCTGAGTCCCTTTGGGGATATGGGGCGGGGTATAAAAATAAAATTATTATTATTATTTCAATGGCTTTCTCTGTGTAATCAGATAAGGTGGTTGTTAGAGTGGTCCAGCATTTCTGTGTCCTCAAATAATAGGCTGTGTCCAGGTTGGTTCCTCAAGTGCTCTGTTATGTCTGACTTCTCTGGTTGGATTAGTCTGCAGTGCCTTTCCTGTTCCTTTATTCCTGTCTGGGCAATGCTTCTCTTGGTGGTCCCTTGTGTAGACTTGTCCACAGCTGCATGGTATATGAACAAAATCTGGCTCTGGGAGTTTTTTTAAAAAAAAAAAAACTTTAAAATCAGGACAGTAAATAACGAACAACACAAAAAAGGGGGGGGGGATTCCAGACAGTAAACAATCAGGGCCAGTTAATACCTCCCAACCAAGGATTCTTGGAAGGGGGGTGTACTGGATGGCTCCTGAGGTCTCTTCCAACTCCATGATTCTATGATTTCCCCAGGCAGGAAGCAGTCAGGCCTTGAAGCTGCAAGGCCATCAGATGCTAATCAAGGTGATTAATTGCAACATTCACACTTGCCTCAAATAGACAAGAGTTCTTTCTCCCACCCTAAAACCCCACTTGCCTAGTTTCAGACCTCACAGCCTCTGAGGGTGTGGACAAAACGTCAGGAGAGAATGCTTCTGGAACATGGCCATACAGTCCGAAAAACTCACAGCAACCCACTGAATCCGGCCATCGACAACACGTAGAACAAGAATCCTTTTTCCTCCCAAACCCACCCCTTTGCCCCACCGCCTGGGCCTTGGAGACCCCTTCTCTTTCTTAGGGTCCCTCTCCTCCTTCTCTTCACCTCGCCCTCTCCGTCCTAGGACTTTCCAGCTCAACTCTTTGATGGCATCTCTCCTTTCTTGTCTTTTGGAGGAGCCCCTCTTCCATCCCACCCCCTGCGCCTCGGAGGCAGAGCCCCGTCTCCTTCCTTCCCCCCATTCCGAAAAACAGGCACTGGTCCTGGGCCATTGGAGGGCATGAGACCCCTCTCTGCCCCCCACCGGAGGCCGGATCTAACTGCCAGGAAGAGGAGAAGAAAAGAAGCGGAGGGTGGCCTCGTCCTTGGGCTTTGAAGGCTCCCTTCCTGGACAGGGAAGGAAGCAGCGCCTCGACGGAAGAGAGAGAGTGGGTGCGCCTTTAAGACCCGAAGTGCGGCAAACATCCGGAGTAAATAATCCCCCCCCTCGGGTTTTGTTTCTTATTCAGGGGAAGCGCGTGTTGGGAAGAAAGGAAGGCCAGAAGCAGAGGAAAGGGGTGGCCTGGGTTTCCTCCTCTTCCTTTTCTTCCTCCTTTTTCAAAGACCCCCTATTTTTCGACGGTGAGTTGCGTGTCTTTTTCCTCTGCTTCTCTCTTTCTTTCCTCCCTCCTTCCCTCCTGGGGGAGGAGGTAGAAAGAGAACATGAGAACAATGTTTCAAGATCTCTAAAGGTGTCCCAGGAAGGAAGGAGAGAGCGGGAAATTGACTTTCTGCTTCTCTAGAGACCAGGGCACAAGGGAGCAATGGGTTCCAAAAAAAAAAATTTTTTTCTAGTCAGGAGCAACTTCTGGAGTGAGAATTGGCCGTCTGCAAGGATGTTGCCCAGGGGACTGCCGGATGTTTTGATGTTTTTACCATCCTTGTGGGAGGCTTCTCTCGTGTCCCTGCATAGAGCTGGAGCTGATAGAGGGAGCTCATCCGCACTCTCCCCGGGTGGGATTCGAACCTGGCAGCTTTCAGGTCAGTCACTTAGTCCACTACACCACCATGGGTTCAAATGGCGGAGAAGGAGATTGGACTGAAAAGATTGGGAAGAACTTCCTGGGAGTGTGGTGGAATCTCCTTCTCTGGAGGCTTTTCTTCAGAGGCTGTCTATTGGGAGTGCTTTCATTGTGCCCTCCTGCGTGGCAGGGGGTTGGACTGGATGGCCTTTGGGGGTCTCTTCCATCTCTAGGATTCTAGACAATAAGAGTGTCTAATAGATACAGGTCCCAGGTTCAAATCCCGGGAGCGGAGTGAGCGCCCGCTATTAGCTACAGCTTTCTACTCCAATTACACTATGTAACACAATTTTTTTGAACCCCAGTAGCGAAGTGTGTTAAAGCATTGAGCTGCTGAACTTGCAGACTGAAAAGTCTCAGGTTCAAATCCCGGGAGTGGATTGAGTGCCCACTGTTAGCTCCAGCTTCTGCCAACCTAGCAGTTCGAAAACATGCCAATGTGGGTAGATCAATAGGTACCGCTCCGGCGGGGGCGCTCCATGCAGTCATGCCTATAGCCACATGACCTTGGAGGTGTCTACGGACAACGCCGGCTTTTCGGCTTAGAAATGGAGATGAGCACCAACCCCCAGAGTCAGACATGACTGGATTTAACGTCAGGGGAAAACTTTACCTTAATAGATACACATTTTTTTCTCCAATCTACCATCTCATCCTGACCAAGGCTAACCCTTTTGGGATGCAATCCTGCTATGAGAGACCCCAAGTTAGAAAGTTTGCCCAGGCCTGGGATAGTGCATTTCTGACCCCCTCCTGAAAGAGAAGGAAGAGAGAGAGAGAGAGAGAGAGGAAAAGATGGGATGAAACCTGCCCATGCAGACAGCCCAGTAATGTGCTTCAACTTCACTACTTTAATGCTGGGGAAGTTGCAAGAGCCAAACCGGGGGAGAAGGGGGAAGGAGCCGGATCATACTTTACTTCAGAAGCCAGAGAGAGAGAAAGAAAGGATGAGTTGCCTTATCGTTGAGGTTTGTATTGTCGAAGGCTTTCGTGGCCGGGATAACTGGGTTGCTGTGAGTTTTCCGGGCTGTCTGGTCATGTTCCAGAAGCATTCTCTCCTGACGTTTCGCCTCAGAAGTTGTGAGGTGTGTTGGAAACTAGAAAAGTAAAGTTTATGTATCTGTGGAATAATATCCAGTGTGGGAGAAAGTACTCTTGTCTGTTGGAGGCAAGTGTGACTGTTGCAGTTAATCACCTTGATTATCATTGAATGGCCTTGCAGTTCCAAAGCCTGGCTGGGGTAATCCTTTGTTGAGAGGTGATAGCTGGCCCTGATTGTTTCATGCCTGGAATTCCCCTGTTTTTGCGTTTGCTCTTTATTTTCTGTCCTAATTGTAGAATATTTTAATACTGGTAGATTTTGTTCATTTTCATGGTTTCCTCCTTTCTGTTGAAATTGTCCACATGCGTGTGGATTTCAATGGCTTCTCTGTGTAGTCTGACGTAGTTGTTAGAGTGGTGCAGCATTTCTGAGTTCTCAAATAATATGCTGTGTTCATGTTGGTTCAATCAGGGTTAGCTAACACCTCCCAACAAAGGATTCCCCCAGGTTGGAATCAGCCAGGCTTTGAAGCTGCAAGGCTTTTCAATGCCAATAAAGGCGATTCATTGCAACATTCACACTTACCTCCAACAGACCAGAGTTCTTTCTCCCACCCTGGACCTTCCACAGATATATATAAACTCTTTTTCTCCACGGATGCGAGTTTGTCGGAGTTGTTATTACAGTATTGCCTTCGGAAACTTGCAACTTGGAAGGGATGCGGGGTTTGGAGTCCTTCCTTCCTTCCTTCCTTCCTTCCTTCCTTCCTTCCTTCCTTCCTTCCTTCCTTCCTTCCTTCCTTCCTTCCTTCCTTCCTTCCAGACTCTCCCCAACCTCAATATCGCTACTGCAGCAGGACAGACCCAAGAAGAAGAAGGAGACGACGAAGAAGAAGAGTCTGGGTGTCAGGGAAAGAAATACACTCCCAATGTTTAAAGCCTTGGTTGGGGCCGCCTTTTCTCCCCCTTCTCTCTTCTCTTTCCTCCCCGAACCTGGTATTTGCTCCTTGTTTTGTTCCTTTTCAACTTGAGCAAAAGGGAGGTTTCTTTTCCAAGGCTTGCGTTCTATGCTTTTACACCCACCATATAGTTAACATTGCATTATCTGGGAGTGTAAATCCAGTCTGAATTCCATTGGACTGCATTATATGCCTCTATGCTGACCATATAATTTAGTTCACACTGTATTGTGTGCTTCTGTGTTGACCATATAATATAGTTCAAACTGCATTATATGCTTCTATGCTGACCATTTAATATAGTTCAAACTGCACTATTTGTTCTGTGTAGATCCAGCCTCAGTTCAAACTGCATTATATGCTTCTATGCTGACCATTTAATATCGTTCAAACTGCATTATATGCTCAGTGTAGATCCAGTCTCAGTTCAAGCTTCATTATATGCTTCTATGTTGACCATATAACCTAGTTCAAACTACACTATATGCTCTGTGTAGATTCAGCCTCAGTTTGAACTGCATTATATGTTTCTTCACTGTCCATATAATATAGTTGAAATGGCATTATATGTTCAGTGTAGACCCAGCTGGAATCCCATTGAACTGCATTATATGCCTCTATGCTGACCATATAATATAGTTGAAACTGCATTATATTCTCAGTGTAGATCCAGACTCAGTTTTAACTGCATTATATGATTCTACTAATATAGTTTAAATTAAATTATGTGCTCAATGTAGACCCAGCTTGAATTCCATTGAACTGCATTATATACTTCCACAGTGACTATATAATATAGTTCAAGCTATGTGCTTCTCTATGCTGACCATATAATATAGTTCAAACTGCATTATATGCTCAGTGTAGATCCAGCCTCACTTTGAACTGCATTATATGATTCTACTAGTTTAAATTACATTATATGTTCAGAGTAGACCCAGCTTTAATTCCACTGAACTGCATTATATGCTTCCACAGTGACTATATAAGATAGTTCAAACTGCATTATGTGCTTCTCTATGCTGACCATATAATATAGTTCAAACTGCATTATATGCTCAGTGTAGATCCAGCCTCACTTTGAACTACATTATATGTTTTTACACTGGCCAAATAATATAGTTCAAACTGTATTATATGCTCAGTGTAGATCCAGCCTCAGTTCAAACTACATTATATGTTTTTACATTGGCCAAATAATATAGTTCAAACTACACTATTTGCTCAGTGAACTCCCAGCCTCGGTTTGAACAGCATTATATGCTTCTGGGCTGACTGACCATATAATATAGTTGAAATTGCATTATATGCTCAGTGTAGACCCAGCTTGAATTCCATTGAACTGCATTATATGCTTCTACAGTAAGTAAATAATATAGTTCAAACTGCATTACAGTATAGACTCAGTGTAGATTCAGCCTCAGTTTGAACTGCATGAAATGCTTCTGTGCTGAATGACCATATACTATAATTGAAATTGCATTGTCTGTTAAGTGTAGATCCAGCTCAAGACAGTTGTCACAGAGGTTGGTTTTTTTTTCTCCTTTTGAACTTTGGATAGAAGTGAGATATAGTCAATATGTGTGTGTGTGTGTGTGTGTGTGTGTGTGTGTAGAGATAGATAGATAGATACTGTAATGTATAAACTATATTATATGGTCAGTGTAGCAGTTCAAAGTGAGGCTGGAGCTACACTGTGCATATAATGCAGTTTGAACTATATTATATGGTCAGCATAGAAGCATATAATGCAGTGTGTAGTATATTATATGGTCAGCATAGAGAAGCACATAACGCAGTTTGAACTATACCATATAGTCACTGTGGAAGCATATAATGCAGTTCAATGGAATCCAAGCTGGGTCTACACTGAGCCTATAATGCAGTGTAACCGAGGATTGAAGAAGTAGTAGTTTCCTCGGAATCGTGGAAAGGAAATCCACAGAAAGCAAAAGGCGCAAAACTTTGTTTAAGTGCCTCTTTCAATCCAGGGCCGAATTCGGGGTCCGAAAAAGGACGAATTGTTTGCAAGTTCGACAAGTTTGTTCAACTCTAAAACTTTCTTCTTGAAGGGAAGGGGGGAAATGCTTTGTTTCTCCCTCCCCAAAAGTTTCATTAGTTTCTTCTTAGCCAAGCGAATCCACGGGAAGCCTTGCATTTCCTAAATAGCGACTCACCACAAAAAAAACTTCATTCTTCCCCTCCTCCGTTCCTCGTTTTCCTTTCTTCTACGTCACGCGTGTGACGTCACAAAAAATTGGAAAGGAGGGAGGGCTCTTGAGAGCGATGAAATGGAACATTATCTGCCTTTCTTTCCCCTCTTTCCGGATGAGGAATGCAATTCCTGGGGTGCTGTGAGTTTTCCGGGCTGTATGGCTAAGTCCCAGAAGCATTCTCTCCTAACATTTCGCCCACATCTATGGCAGGCATCCTCAGAGGTAGGGAGGTCTGTTGGAAACTAGGCAAGTGGGGCTTATATATCTTTGGAATGATGAAAAAACTCCTGTCTGTTTGAGACAAGTGTGACTATTGCAATTGATCACCTTGATTAGCATTGAATAGCCTTGCAGCTTCAAAGCCTGGCTGCTTCCTGCTTGGGGGAATCCTTTGTTGGGAGGTGTTATCTGGCCTTGATTGTTTCTTGTCTGGAATTCCCCAGTTTTTTAGTGTTGTTCTTTATTTACTGTCCTGATTTTGGAGTTTTTTTAAAAATACTGGCAGACATATTTTGTTCCTTTTTATAGTTTCCTCCTTTATGTTTAAATTGTCCACATGCTTGTGGATTTCAATGGCTTCTCTGTGTCGTCTGACGTGGTGGTACTGGTTAGAGTGGTCCAGCATTTCTGTGTTCTCAAATAATATATTGCCTGAATGTTGCAATAAATAAATAATATAGTAAATAAAGAACAACACTCAAAAATAGGGGAATTCCAGACAAGAAACAATCAGGGCCAGCTAACACCTCCTAACAAAGGATTCCCCCAAGGCAGGAAGCAGCCAGGCTTTGAAGCTGCAAGGATAATTAAGGTGATCAATTGCAACATTTACACTTGCCTCAAACAGACAAGAGTTCTTTCTCCCACCATGGACATGATTCCACAGATATATAAGCCTAGTTTCCAACAAATCTCACAACCTCTGAAGATGTCTGCCATAGATGTGGGCGAAACGTCAGGAGAGAATGCTTCTGAAAAATGGCCATACAGTCCCGAAAACTCATAGCAAGCAACCCAGTGATTCCGGCCATGAAAGCTTTCTTCCTGGAGTTTATCCTTCACTTTAAATTGCCGAAATGTCGGGGTTCGGGGAAAGGGACACTTCTCCTCCCCCAAATAACTTCGGTGACCCCCAAATGAATTGTATTGTCTTTTATCCAATAATTACCTAATAAAGTTGTGCTGCACTTTCCCGAAAAATCGCTTTCTGATAGTATTTCCCGGTTTCCTGAATGACTTCTTTAAAGCTTAACAACTCTTCCAATCCGTACTTCTCTTTTTCTTCCTATTCTTGGGGTTTTCCTGGAAGCTAAAGTTGATTTTACAGAACCCTTTGGCCTCCTCTACTGAGAATCCTATTATTTATTTATTTATTATTATTATTGGACTTGGTCAGCAGTTCAGCCGGCACAAGAGTTTAACCCATTGCGCCACCGCGGCTCCTAATGGACATGATAATCCTACAGCACCAAAAGGGAGGAACCCAATTGATAGCATGCAATCCGTTTGGGAAAAAAATAAACTAAGTTCTTCGAGGGAGGCGAGCAGCAACAGGGAGAAAGAAGGGCGCTTCTGGCACATCCTTTCTTCCCCAAAGAGAATGGGAATTAATTAGAAAGGTTTTTTTTTTTTGTATCAGTACTGTCCTGTTTGTCATCTTCGTTACAAAGTTTTAAAAGTATAATTAGTTTGAATTCCTGTGCCAAGAGGTTGGACTAGATGGCCTCTGTGGTGCCCATTCCCAACTCTAGGAAGCAATGGGGTTTGTTGTGGGACTGAGAATGTTTGGTTCTCAACTTTAGCTCAGTTGCAATTTTGTAAAGTTTGTGGCAAAGGATAATTCAGGGAGTTTGTCGCCCAATGGGACGAGTGAAAACAACCATTGAGGCCACTGTATAAAACTTGAAGCAACTCACCAATATTATCCAGCTCCTCATAGAAGGAAAAGAGACTTCTCTGCTCGGGGAGGAGGGTGCAAACTAAGACCCATGTTTCTGTGTCTTTGGTGCCGAAAGCATATTCCTATTCCCTACCCCCCCCCCCCCCCCAATAAGAATGAAATGTTGTATGAGAAGGACTTTTTAAAATAGTCTAATTAGCAGCTCCGCCCACACTGTCGCTTCAAAGGCGGGATGAATGCGTTTCCCCAGGTACAGACGTGCAGGCTGGGTCCACACTGCCACAAAAGGCAAGATTTCTTCATCGGATTGGGTTAGATGGCAGTGTGGACTCATAATACCACCCGGTTAAATCTGCGTTAGGTAGTCAGTGTAGACTCATGCAGTTCGAACTTTTTCTGTAATGTGTGTATGTACATGTGTGTATGTGAATATGTGTATGTATGTATGTATGTGTATTTACACACACACACACACACACACACACATATATATATATATTCAGGATTTTCTTCCCTTGGGAAAAGACTGAAATTAATCTCGCAAATGAATGTGTAGGAAAGAGAACTAGTGCTTGTTTTTCTTAGATACATAGATAGATAGATAGATAGATAGATAGATAGATAGATAGATAGATAGATAGTTCTAAGAAAAAGCAAGCACTAGTTTTCTTTCCTCCACATTCATTTGCGAGATTAATTTCAGCCTTTTCCTAAGGGAAGAAAATCCTGAATATATATATATATATATATATATATATATATATATATATATATATATATATATGTGTGTGTGTGTGTGTGTGTGTGTGTGTGTGTGTGTGTGTGTGTGTGTGTGTGTAAATACACACACATACATACACATACAATATTTTCTTCATATATATATATATATATATATATATATGCTCTCTCTCTAATATATATATAAATACACAAGACACACATACATACATGATTTTCTTCATATATACATTTCTTTGCTGTTGGTCAATTACACACACACAGTGTGCACATGTATATGTGTTGTGTGTGTATATAACCCGGTGACGCAGAGGGTTACACCACTGAGCTGCTGAACTTGCTGACCAAAATCTTGGCAGTTCGAGTCCAGGAGCGGAGTGAGCTCCCGCTGTTAGCCCCAGCTTCTGCCAACCTAGCAGTTCGAAAACATACAAATGTGAGTAAATCAATAGGTACCGCTCTGGCAGGAAGGTAAGGGCACTCTATGCAGTCATGCCGGCCACATGACCTTGGAGGTGTCTAGGGACAACTCCGGCTTTTCGGCTTAGAAATGGAGATGAGCACCAACCCCCAGAGTCGGACACGACAGGACATTATTAAGTCAGGGGAAAACCTTTACCTTTTTTTTTCACACACACATACATACATGATTTTCTTCATATATATATTTCTTTGCTGATAGCCAATTATATATATACACACCGAGACATATACATATACACGATTTTCTTAATATATATTTCTTTGCTGTTGGTAATATATTTACACACACACATACAGGATTTTGTGTGTGTGACTAGTAGCAAAGAAATGAGGGACTGCGATCCCTTTGAAGGTCTGGGTTTCCTTCCAGGCTGAATGGGGTTCAGATTCTCCATCTTTTCCGTCCCATTCACAGGAAAAACATTCTTTCTTTTCGAAGGAGAGGCTTCCAAAGGCCGCGAGGATCCTTCTTGGGCATCTTCCCCTGCCAATCTTGCCGAGTTTCCTAGCAGAGAAGAAGCATTTTCCATCAAGCTTCTCCCTCTCCAATATAAAGTGTTTTGCACTTGAAACCCAATCCCCAAAACTGGATTTCGGGACAAGTTCGTCACCTAAGCTTTCTATCTCTTCCTGACCATTTAATACAGTTCGAATCAGGGCGGCCAGACCAGGAAAAGGTGCAAAATACAGCCCTAAATGCGCATCAGGTTTGTTGTGCCCTCACCTCCCTCCCAGGCTGCATCTACACTGCCCTGTATCTCAACATCTCCTTATCCCAGATTATCTCGCAGTGGAGACTCATAGAATCCCATTCAAAGCAGATTACACTATGACAAAGTGTTGTTTTCCTGGTTTGAAAGTGTTATTTCCAGTTTCATTCTGCGGTCCTTACTTTGCAAGTAGTTGTTCTCCTGCCACAATCTGGGCTGAATGGGCCATAGTGAGTCTCCTTGTGGAGAGGAAATATGAGGAATAATGTCTGCTGTGGACTCATCTTGTTGTGTTTAAAATAATAATAATAATAATAATAATAATAATAATAATAATAATAATAATAATGTAATAATGGGATACAGGGCAGTGTAGATCCAGCCCCAACGATGACGAAGAGGAGGAGGAAGAAGATGAAGAAAAAGAGAAGGAGAAAGAAGAAGAGGAAGAGAAGAGGAGAAAGAAGGAGAGGAGGAGGAGGAAGGAGAGAAGAGGCTTCTAGGGCATTTCTCATGGCAAAGGCAGGCTTTTGTTTTGCGAGGAAGACTCAGAGCAAGGAAACTGTTGGGATACTATGAGTTTTCCGGACTGTATGGCCATGTTCTAGATGCATTCCCTCCTGACGTTTCGCCTGTATCTATGGCAGGCATCCTCGGAGGTTGTGAGGTCTGTTGGGAACTAGACAAGTGGGGTTTATATATCTGTGGAAGGGTAGGAGAAAGAACTCTTGTCTGTTGAAGTTGCAATTGGCCAGTTTGATTAGCATTGAATGGCCTGGACACAGCATATTACTGGAGAACACAGAAATGATGGGCCGCTCTAACAACCCCCATGTCAGACGACACAGAGAAGCCATTGAAGTTCACAAGCATGTGGACAATTTCAACAGAAAGGAGGAAACCATGAAAAGGAACAAAATCCGGCTACCAGTACTAAAAAAACCTCTAAAATCAAGACATTAAATAAAGAACAACACTCTGAAAACAGAGGAATTCCAAGCATGAATCAATCAGGGCCAGCTAACACCTCCTAACAAAGGATTCCCCCAAGGCAGGAAGCAGCCAGGCTTTCAAGCAGCAAGGCAACTCAACGCTAATCAAGGTGGCCAATGGCAACATTCACACTTGCCTCCAATAGACAAGAGTTCTTTCTCCCACCCACAGATATATAAACTTCACTTGCCTAGTTCCCAACAGATCTCACAACCTCTGATGATGCCTGCCATAGATGTGGGCTAAACGTCAGGATAGAATGCTTCTGGAACATAGCCATACAGTCCGGAAAACTCACAGCAACCCAGGGATTCCGGCCATGAAAGCGTTGAGCAACAAAAGGAAATAGTCCCCCTCCTCCTCCTTCTCCGTCTTCTTCCTCTTCTTCTTCTCATTCTCCTTCTCCTTCTTCTCCGTCTTCTTCCTCTTCTCCTCCTTCTTCTCTTTCTCCTTCTCCTTCGTCCTCCTCCTCCTCCTCCTCCTCCTCCTCCTCCTCCTCTTCTTCTTCTTCTTCTTCTTCTTCTTCTTCTTCTTCTTCTTCTTCTTCTTCTTCTTCTTCTTCTTCTTCTTCTTCTTCTCCGTCTTCTTCCTCTTCCTCTTCCTCCTCCTTCTCCTCTTCTTCCTCTTCCTTCTCCTTCTCTTTCTCCTTGTCCGTCTTCTTCCTTTTCTTCTCCATCCTCCTCCTCCTCCTCCTCCTCCTCCTCCTCCTCCTCCTCCTCCTCCTCCTCCTTCTTTGCTTCCCCAAAATGGCCTACATGGAGGTCGCTTCCCTCTTCATCCCTGGGCAGTGGGCTCCCCATTTTTTGCCCCTTTTGCAAACCCTCAAAAAGGGCTGCAGAGTTATTTCTAGGGATCCCTAGAAATCCTAGAAAGAAAGAAAAGAGAGAAAACCTTTTAAATCCAAACCTGGCCAAGGCAAGGCGGGATTGTCGGGGCCGTCGGGGCTTTTAGGGGTCAGGCTATTTGTATTCTGGCAGGCCCTCGCCCTCTTTCCCCAAATCAAAGGAAGAAAGAAAGAAGAAAGGGAGGGAGGAGAGAAAGTCAATGGAACAGGAGCCAAGGTGCGGAAGGCAAACAAGGGATTCGTCGGGAAACTCACCAATTTCAACAGAAAGGAGGAAACCATGAAAATGAACCAAATCTGGCTACCAGTATTTAAAAAAACCCTCTAAAATCAGGACAGTGAATAAAGAACAACACTCAGAAGACAGGGGGATCCCAGACAAGAAATGATCAGGGCCAGCTTAACACCTCTCAACAAAGGATCCCCCAGGAAGCAGTCAGGCTTTGAAGCTGCAAGGCTATTCAATGCTAATCAAGATGATGATCACAGAAATGCTTGACCACTCCAACAACTATCATGTCAGACTACACAGAGAAACCATTGAAATCCACAAGCATGTGGCCAAAGGATGCCCCCAGGCAGGAAGCCAGGAGATGAATCTATTCAATGCTAATTGAGGTGATTAACTACAACATTCACACTGGCCTCCAACTGACAAAGAGTTCTTCTCTCACTCTGGACTTTCCACAAATATATATAAACCTTCCTTGCTTAGTTTCTCCATACCTCCCAACCTCTGAGGATGCCTGCCATAGATGTGGGTGAAACGTCAGGAGAGAATGCTTCTAGAACATGGCCATACAGCCCAGGAAACATACAACAACCCCAAGATGATGATCACTTGCAAAATTCACAGTTGCCTCCAACAGACAAGGACTTTATTCCACAGATATATAAACTCCACTGACAAGTTTCCAACAGACCTCACAACCTCTGAGGATGCCTGCCATAGACGTGGGTGAAATGTCAGGAGAGAATGCTTCTGGAACATGGCCAGACTGCCTGTAAAACTCACAGCAACCCAACTCACCAATAGTTTCAAAATAAAATAAAAAGAAGTTTCCATTTTCAATGTAAAAACCCCAAGGGTATTAAAAGCTGGCACTCTCCTCCTCTCTCCTGGAAGTCAGCTCCTAGAGTTTCATCAGATCTGCTCCCAAAGTGGCTTTTGGCCTCCTCAGAAATTCTGGCAGAGGGACTGGCAAAAGGGAAAGCCTCTTTGGAGTGGGTTTCCCTTTTGAAAAAGCAATAGATACACACACAGCATTCCTTCCTTCTTGATAGGTCTGGTTTTGCATGAGAAAGGGTCCTGTAAAACACCAGGAGGGTCGAAAGGGCAGGACTTCTAGGTGGCTGAATATCCGCAAATTAATAGACCTCTTTAACAGGAGAGCCCTCTCTCTCTCTCTCTCTCTCTCTCTCTCTCTCTCTCTCTCTCTCTCTCTCTCTCTTTCTTTCTTTCTTTCTTTCTTTCTTTCTTTCTTTCTGCAACACCTGTGGATTGACCCTATAAATTAGCTGGCATTGCCCCCCCCCCCCCACGTGCAACGGGAAGTTGCTGCCAATTGCAAGAGAAATAAGTCCGAACCACTGGGAAAGCCACCCACTGTATGGCTACCAGCCTCCTCCCAGTAGATTCAAATCAAGGAAAAGTTTCATGAGAACCACCACTCCTCTAAATGTCCCCCCAGCAACAACAAGAATATCCCTGTGGGCAGCAAAATCCCACCTGGATGCCCCCCCCCCCCCACAAGGGTCGTCCTCCAGAGGCAAACCAAGAATGGGCAGCTTGAAAATATCTGAACAGAATCAGAAGTGGAGTTAACAAATCAAAAGACAGCCTGGCAAAATGGCAGGACCTAAAATAATCCTCCACCTTGTGCGACTGTGGAGCAGAACAAACAATCCAGCATCTGTATGCTTGCCCATCATGCCCTGCCTCATGCACAGAGCAAGAACTGTTTAAAGCTACAGACAATGCTGTTGCTGTTGCCTGTTTTTGGTTGTAATCCCTTTATTTTATCAGTTTTAAACTTTTGACATGAAATAAATAAATAACTTGAACCTCGAACATCGAATCCATGTTCACTTGAAGTTGTAATTTAAATAGTTTTTTCCATTTTCTTCTATATTTTTTCCAATAGGCTGTAATTTTTGGACATTACCACCATATACGACTATATCATTCTTTGTTTAAACCACAATGTCAATACATTAGACTCACACACACTCCTTCTTAAAGAATAAAATTAAGATTCAACTTGGAAAAGAACCATTTCTGGGCAATAATACTCACCTCCCACAAACCATTTCCATCCACTCCCTGCCTTCACCGTGATGCCATTAATAGGGCTTGCCACATGACAATAAAACCAATCTATATCTATATCTATATCTGGTGGCTCAGTGTGTTAAAGCGCTGAGCTGCTGAACTTGCAGACCAAAAGGTCCCAGGTTCAAATCCCAGGAGCAGAATGAGCGCCCGCTGTTAGCCCCAGCTCTTGCCAACTTAGCAGTTCAAAAACATGCAAAGGTGAGTAGATCAATAGGTACCGCTCCTATGGGAAGGTAACGGAGCTCCATGCAGTCATGCCGGCCGCATGACCTTGGAGGTGTCTATGGACAATGCTGGCTCTTTGGCCTAGAAATGGAGATGAGCACCAACCCCCAGAATCTGTCATGACTGGGCTTAACATCAGGGGAAACCTTTAACTTTACCTATATCTATCTATATCTATATCTATATCTATATAATAGTGAATGTTTGTATGTGTGTATATTTGTGGCCGCTTTCTGATTGGCTGCCACAGGCCACGGTCACAGCCAGAAATGACAGACCTGGCCCAAATTTGGCACACATGGCCAAACTTATCCCCATGACCCACTTTATGGCCTGGTTCAGTTTGGGGGAGAATGGACCACGGATGATGGGATTTGCTGCCCACTGAACCCAGCTGATATTGGATTTAGACTAAACTTGAAATAAAAACAAACAATGCCTTTCTCAAATAACCCAGGCACCGCCGGGTCCCCAAGATAGTTCCCTATAAAACTACAGTGTAAAAGGCAAGGTGTTTTGAACCAGATTAAATCCCAAAGAACAATATTGCAAGCAAATAGTCTAGAATGTTGTGGTGAGTATATTTATACAAAAAGAGTATAATTTTTATCTTCAGTATACATCAGGCATGGGCAAAATTCAGCCCTCCAGGTGTTTTGGACTTCAACTCCCACAATTCCTAACAGCCTACCGGCTGTTAGGAATTGTGGGAGTTGAAGTCCAAAACACCTGGAGGGCTAAAGTTTGCCCATGCCTGGAATAGACAAACCATAGAAATTGCTCACAGATGATCAGAGAGTTTTAGTACAACCTCTTTTTGAAAATTTCACTCCTTAAAAAACTGCAAAGCCTTTTCTACAATGGATGAGTTCTGATTGTAAACCCAACATTTTAATCTGCTGTTAATGAATGAATCAAATCAATGGCTATTAGAGCTTTCAAACTTTAATTGAAGGAGCATCCTATGAACCTTCTTCCGAAGCGTCACTTAGAGCCGCTGTCATTCACTGGAGCTGATCACCACGCCATAGGAATTAAAAAGGGCCCACTTTATTCATAAGAAATTACAAATGTCTCGGTTGGGTCTGAAAGCATTAATTGATTAATCAGAACGATGATTTGATGAGTTAATTAACTGCAAATTAAATCATGCTTTCATAGAAATTCTATATGCTGGTGCAGAAGGGGAAAAAGTTCAGCAGTTAACGGGAAAGACTGAATGGAGCTGAAAGCTTATTCAATACACACACACAAAATACATCTCTTCTCTATGTTAGGTGGGAGAAACAAAAAAAAAGAATCCAAAAATACAGTATCCTTAGTGCCTAGATTTAACATAATTAAGGGTGAACAGAAGATACAGTTAAATTGGTTCAATTTTTGCAAATTCTTGCATTGAATCCTGGGAATGATATATAATAATGGCTCTGTTTTCTGCTGCTTTCTTAACAAAATTACAGTTTCAGTTCTGGAGGAAGTCAATGAAACTATACCAAGGTTGTTGTGTGTTTTCCGGGCGGTATGGCCATGTTCCAGAAGTATTCTCTCCTGACGTTTCACCCACATCTATGGCAGGCATCCTCACAACCTCTGAGGATGCCTACCATAGATATGGGTGAAATGTCAGGAGAGAATACTTCTGGAACATGGCCATACCGCCTGGAAAACACACAACAATGCTATGATTCCAGCGATGAAAGCCTTCGACAACACATATATCATGGTTTCTACTCTTCCCTGCTTCAATATAAAACCCTTTTCTGACCTGATAGGTTTCTATGTTATATTCCTACTAAAATGAGCTCAATATTGTGGTGATACCTAGAAAGGTTTCATTGACAACCCAGGGATATAATTTCTTACCATATTCTTTCTCGAAGAAAATAATGAGTAATTGTAATCATTGTGATCATTTTTTTTCCAAAAGGAGAAAATCTTCAATAACCACACAGTTTTCGAAGCATATTCACAATTCAGGATTATGATGCTCAAAACCAGCATGTGGTTGTTTTTGTTTGCAGGAAACAACTCTTTCTGTGCAGAATTTTTTTTGTACAAAATACTGACGTGCTGAATTTATGCTGACTATATTCTGAATTACAGTATTTTCTGGATGGGAAACAGCATTTCCCCCCCATCCCACAGGAAAATTCTCCTTCCTGCCAACTTCTGCACAGAAATATTTTGCGCAAAAGTGATACCTTCTGCACAAAACAATCACATGTGAATTTTGCACAAAATAGACCTCAAACTGTAGAGGTTCTCATCAGTCCAGGTTTGTTATGTTCTTTGAGCTGTTTTGCTAGTATTTAAACAAATCCATCCAAGGTTACATTAATTCATCCACATTTGGGGATTAAGCATTAGCAGGTTTGATTATTCGCATATTACTATATTTCCTGGTAGCCCCACTGCTGCCTCCATGTGATTGAAAAAAACTTATGTTATCTATAGGTACAACTGCAGCTAGCACAATGGGTTAAACCACCAGCTACTGAAAATCTTGTCAACTGGAAGGTTGGCAGTTCGAGCCATGGGTCACGGTGAGCTCCTGCCATCAGCCCTAGCTTCTGTTTACTTATCACTTAGAAAACAGCAATGTAGTGTAAATAAATAGGTACCACTTTGGCTGGGAGGTAAAAGGTGCCTCTGAAAAACATGCCGGCAAAATTTGATCAGGACATCAGCCTCCTTGGGGTAGAAAATGAAACAACAGCACCTCCCCATGGCCGAGTCGAGAACAGCCTCCAGATGCCGGAGATGGAAAAGCAGGAAGCCCTGCCTCTGTCTATATATGGACTGTCTTTGTTATTAATTGTGACAACATTGAATGTTTGCTTTGTATGTAGTTTATAATCCGCTCTGAGTTCCCTCAGGTTGATAATATATAAATAAAGATTATTATTATTATTATTATTATTATTATTATTATTATTATTATTATTATTACAGCAAACAAGATAGATATGCTGGATTTCGTTTCACAAAATCACAAGTCGAACACTTCCCAAGTATCTAGGACTGTGTGATGTATTTTCAGATGATGTGCGCAGATCCCAGTAGGGTGGCCTTTTGCAGTTGGCAGATTGTAATTTTGTCAATGTCTATTGTTTCCAAATGCTGGCTGAGATCTTTTGGCATGGCACCCAATGTGCTGATTACCACCGGGACCACCTGCACTGGTTTCTGCCAGAGTCTTTGAAGTTCAAACTTGAGGTCCTGATTATTATTATTATTATTATTATTATTATTATTATTATTATTATTATTATTATTAGGTATATGCAGGTTCCTCAAAGCAACTTTATAATTAATGTGCACCAGAAGTTGACCAGGATCCAATCTCTGGCATAGGCCAATCTCAACCTCCAATACCAACATCCATTGTAGAATGGGAATTCATTCTGGATGTTGACAATGATGATGATTATGATGTCAATGACTTCCTCCATTAATTCAGGATGAGATGCAATGTTTCTTAATGGGCTGAAGGATAGCGCTACCAGAATAATATTCTGTCTACATTCCAGTACAAACAAGACCTTTCAAACGTTGAGATCTGCATTAGACAGAATGCAATTCAGTAGCAAAGTCCTGAGGTTACAGAATATAAATGTACTATTACAGACCACAGGTACGGAATCTCGTATTTAAATGAATCCAGATTAAATCGACTCTCCAATAACAAAAATGAATAGGCCATGCCTGAGCCTTTTTCCTCCACTGTTAACATTTTAAAAATTGTTTCAGTTTCCCATACAAAGAGAGTTCTTTCTTTGTTTGTCAGTGTGGGATCCATCCTAAAGGGCGTCTCATACAACAACACAGTTAACACAACTACAGGTTGAAATGATACTGTCTTAATGCCTTAAGATCCTGTTACTTTCTTTTGCGCATGCGCATATCAGGTCTTCAATAGAAAAAAGGAGATTCCACATGTTGTTGGACTCCAACTCCCAGCATTCTTCACTATTGCTTCTTCTGGCTCAGACTAATGGAAGTTGCAGTCCAACCATATCTGGAAGGTCACTCTTTCCAGACCTTGGCCTTTCTGTGAATGGCTATGTAATACTATTTCGCCAAAATAAATTTTCCATGGGATGGCATTTTAGAATACAGTTCTATCAACCACTTTGTCAACCTTTCAAGATCCAATTTAAAGAAGGCATATCTGGACCAAATCTTTCTCACTGCCATGAAAAGCATTTATCTCCAAAATGTAAACATTTTTCTTTCTCTCCTGTTCTTTGGAAATTGGTTGGTCCATGCCTTCAAGCCATTTCCGATTTATGGCAACCCTAAGGCAAACCTATTGTGAAGTTTTCTTGGTTCAAAGCGGAGTTTTAAGTCCTTTATAAATAAATAATAAAACTTTATTTATATACCGCCCTATCTCCTTGAGAGGACTCAGGCCGGTTTCCAACATAGCAAAGAAACCATACAAGAAATTAAACATAATAATGAATAATAATCATGAAACAAGAACATACAATTCAAAATAACCACATTTTTTTAAAAAAAACAGTTACAAAATGCTCCATCTGCGGGGCCAGATATAATGACCAGAGTTTCCGAATGGGCAAGACCAACTCTAAAGTGCTAGGCAAGACAAGTGCAACTGAAAACCATAGGGCTGGGAAGTGGGTAAAGGGCTGAGCAGGGTCCTAGTTAACAACTGGGGGGTGGGGGGCAGGACTAATCCTACTCAAAAATCTACAGGAACCACCAAGTTTTCAGATCCTTGCGGAAAGAGGATAGTGTAGGGGCTTTTCTGATCTCTCTGGGAAGGGCTGTTGTGACTCAGCCTTTGTGTGACTGTGATGAGGATTCTGGGATGCAGTTTCAAGATGATGGTATTCAGGTTCAGGATGAGTTTCAGGATGACTCTGAAGGGAATTATGGGATTCAGGTGCAGATTGTTCCTGCTCTGGGAGATGAGGAGCAGGGAGGCTTTCCCATGGGAAGAAATGATGTTGTTAATGATTATGGTTTTCAGGTGCAAGAAGCAGAAAGGGAGAGTGGTTCCCAGCCTCAGTTTGATAACACAAACGAGCCCTGTGGCCTTGAAAGCGAAAGCAATGAGGCCGCTTTTCTAGATCGGGCTAGTTGTCTGAAATTTTGGGGGTTGCGCAGAAGTCTCAGAATAGCAAATAAAAGGGAGGTCAAAGGGCAAAGAAATGCCTTCATGTTATGCTATTAAAACAGTCTGCTGAGAGGAAAATCTTTGTCAATGCAATTTCCTCACTTGAATCAAGAACCAAGTCTTCTTTCCTGTATTATCTAGTAGCCTGGATGTATCCTCGTTTTTGGGACTTTGGCTTTGTTTTAAGGACCTTGTTTCATGCCTAATGTTTCCATGGATTTGTTCTTACAGCCTTGATTTTATAACTATCTTTTGGAACTGAACTTTTGCCTTTTTGAACTATCTTTTTCCTATTTTCTAATAAACTACAAAAGACTACTTTTGGTGTACAGTCTGGTGTCTTTAGCAAGGTGAAGCTATCCTGAGGTGCAACAAGGGCGTTCCAGAGTCAGGGAGTCACCACTGAGAAGGCCCTTTCCCTCATCCTCACCAGCCATGCTTGTGGCAGCGATGGGAGCGAGAAGAAGGCCTCCCGGCAGACCTCAGAGCCTGCACTGGTTGGTAAAGGGAGATGCGATCACAAAGATAGGGATGTCCTTTGTACATTTGTTTAGCCCAATTGGTTTTCTTCCAAAATATCTGACCCATTCAACAGGTCTTTTGCCTTCCTCTGCAGCTGAGAGAGTGTGACTCTCTCAAGGTCACCCAGTGGGTTTCTGGTGTGCAAACCCTAGCCTACAAAGTCTTAGTACATACCCAAATCCCTATAACATTCTGACCTTTATAAGTACATTAGTAGATACAAATTGTATGCAAAGAGGGTTTTTTTTTGATAGAAGGATTTTTGTATTCTCTATTCAGTGGGAGAGAGCTCTTTTTCCTTCCCAAGTCTGAATTGTCAGATCTTTTAAACCATGGCAGCATCAGATTAAAAAGGGCTCATATTCTCTCTGTAGGTGAACTGTGATAATGGTAATAAATAAAAAACAACCCTCCAATGCACCTTCCTAATGTGATGCAGATGAAATGTGCATCCCGACCCATTATCTGGGGCTACTTTGCATTATTGTGCTCAGTGTAATGATGCTCAGGCAGTAGCTATATTCACTGGATCAATAAAGAAAGATGCATTTATTTATCACGGTGTCTCTTACCTTTTCTCCAAAGGGTTCCGAATGAAGAGCAGATGCAAGAATCTACCCATTTTAATTTCCACTGCTGGTTTTGTTTTGTGTTTAATTGTCTTTGCAGGAGCAGCGAGAGAAAGGTTAGGTTGAGAAATAGTCCTTTGGCCCATTTTAACCTACTCAGCCCCTTAGTAGATAAGAGAAGTTTGGAAACAGGGTCCAAGAAATATCCTCTTCACCCCATTGAATGGCTCGGATCTTTTGGAAGGAAGCTGATTGGGCTCAAAGGCACTTCTAGACAGATTTATTATTATTATTATTATTATTATTATTATTATTATTATTATTATTATTATTTTATTATGACACAGCAAACAAGATAGATATGCTGGATTTCATATCACAAAATCACAAGTCGAACACTTCCCAAGTGTCCAAGACTGTGTGATGTATTTTTGGATGATGCGCGCAGATCCCAGCAGGGTGGCCTTTTGCAGCTGGCAGATCGTAATTTTGTCAATGTCTATTGTTTCCAAATGCCGGCTGAGATCTTTTGGCACGGCACCCAGTGTGCCGATCACCACCGGGACCACCTGCACTGGTTTCTGCCAGAGTCTTTGAAGTTCAATCTTGAGGTCCTGATAGCAGCTGAGTTTTTCCTGTTGTTTTTCGTCAATTCAACTGTCACCTGGGATAGCAACATCAATGATCCAAACCTTTTTCTTTTCCACAACTGTGATGTCTGGTGTGTTGTGTTCCAGAACTTTGCCAGTCTCGATTCGGAAGTCCCACAGTATCTTTGTGTGCTCATTTTCCAATACTTTTGCAGGTTTGTGATCCCACCAGTTCTTTGCTGCTGGGAGGTGGTACTTGAGGCATACGTTCCAATGAATCATTTGGGCCACATAGTTGTGCCCCTGTTTGTAGTCAAAACTACATATTATTATTATTATTATAAATATTAAAAATATTATTATTATTATTATTATTATTATTATTATTATTATTATTATTATTATTGTTATATGACACAGCAAACAAGATAGATATGCTGGATTTCCTATCACAAAATCATAAGTCGAACACTTCCCAAGTATCTAGGACTGTGTGATGTATTTTCTGATGATGCGTGCAGATCCCAGTAGGGTGGCCTTTTGTAGTTGGCAGATCGTGATTTTGTCAATGTCTATTATTATTATTATTATTATTATTATTATTATTATTATTATTATTACGCCACTTTTCTCTCCAAAAAGGACTTAATTTTTGCATTTCCCCTACCTTGTTCTTGGGCTCTTAGAAAAAGGATGGATGGGAGTATTATTTTAGTCATTTTTTTTTAAAAAAAGAATTCGTCAAGCTTTGAAGAATTCTGATGGAAGAAACTTGCAATCTCACAAATAAATACTTACATCTGAGAGGAAGCACAACCAGCACATTTGTCCATTTCCATTATTTTGGAGGCCCAACTATCTTAAAGGGGTGGCTAATATGTCTCCAAGTGCTCAGCGAAGATCTGTTTATTATTATTATTATTAATAATAATAATAGAGTAAATAATAAATGCAATAATAATAATAATAATAATAAGATCAGAGTGAAATAAATGTATTAATAATAATAATAATAAAAATAGAGTTAAAAATGGAACAGTAGCAACAATACTAGAGAAAAATAATAAATGTAATAATACCAATAATAATAGAGAAAAATAATAAATGTGCCATATATTCTCGAGTATAAGCTGACCCAAATATAAGCCAACCAGGACCCCCACCCGAGTATAAGCCGAGGGGGGCTTTTTCAGTCTTAAAAAAAGAGCTGAAAAACTAGGCTTATACTCGAGTATATACAGAATATGTTTTTAAGGCATTGAATTATTGCCTCCATGTAAGCCACCTTGAGTCCCCTTCTAGGTAGAGAAAGGTGGGGTAGAAATAAAGCAAATAAATAAATAAATATTTGGTAGGAGCCCACTTCATCAAAGAAGCTGAGATGGGATGCCTCCCTACCGCTGTCTCCCTCATAAACTGGAAGAGCAAATAAACCTGAACAGTATATGTATTTCAACACAAGACTGCATTGCTCCTCCAACAGTCTTGAGCGGCATTGCAAGTGACATTTGTCCCTACTTTCAAGGGGACGGTCGAAAGGGAGGTTGAAGGATAGGAGCAGCAACCTTCCAGAACTTTGGGGAACGCATTTCTCTACATATTTTGCTTGGGCTCATTAGGGTGATAAAAGCAGGACAGCCGCTTTCATTTTCCCTGTTAGTTGTGACTACCGCAAGTGCCACGCAGGTCAAACACAATGTGGGAAGTAAGAAAAATCTGACACTATCATTGATTTGCTCTCCTTGTACTCATGTCATCCTTGTTCACTGGAGACAAAGAAATGTGGCTTAAAATTGCAATTAACCAGCTTTGGGGCAGGTGCCTCTCGTTGGCTATTTATTCTTCTCAAACTTCATGTCATCCTGAGAGCAACGCTCATTCATAACATTCATTCATGACCCTCTTTCTTCCCCCACCCCTTTAAGCGGCACATGTAAACATTTAACATCGGATGCACATAGCCAATCTGTATTCCATGTTTAAATCCCTCGACCGCTGGCTACCATCTACCCATCTGCTATCTTTCAAGTAATTGACGCATTTAAACACTTTTTGGCTGGCTCTTGAAGGAAGCGTCCTCCCCACCTCCAAGAAAATCCCATTTTTAAAAAAGTATTAGCTTCCTTTCAAACATTCTTTAACCTTTAATGTTTTGTAACTTGATGAAAAGAAAAGGTCATTTTGTTCAGAAGGGATGCATCTACTCTGTAATTGTTCTCTGGTAGCTGCAGAATTTCAGGCTCACTCTCCATCTCATTTCAAAAACCCTTCTACATATGAAATGCAGGAGTCAAGAGTGGAGAAGCGCTTTGAGCATTGGACATTTTTTTTTCCGTGTCAGGAGCAACTTGAGTCGCTTCTGGAGTGAGAGAATTGGCTGTCTGCAAGGACGTTGCCCAGGGGACACCCGGATGTTTTGATGTTTTTACCATCCTTGTGGGAGGCTTTGCTCATGTCCCCGCATGAGAGAATCACTGGACAATGATTCTGGGAGAGAAGGGTTGGAATCCTCCCTCTAATAGGGAAATACTCCGGGTGAGTTTAGGTAAAGCTCAACTTTGTAGGAAGGCAATGTCAAACCTGTTGTCTAAGCAAATCTGGCTGAGAAAATGGCATGATTGGATCATTATCAGTGTCGACTTGGAGGCACAAGACAACAAAAGTAAGACCCCACCCAGCATTTCAAAAACGTATCTATGTGCAAAAGAGTCAAATTAAGCTAAGCTTCAGAGCATAATTACAGTGAAATTGTCCTAGTTTAATTACCATCCCTGTAGAATCTTGATCCCTGCACTTTCATACATCTCTCCAGTGTTTTGGATTTCAACTCCTAAAATTCCTAAATTAGCTGTTACATCTGTGAGTTGAAGTCCAAAGCACCAAGAAAACCAAGGTTTGAGAACTATTGGTTATTTCAAAGCACTTTCTTACATTAGAGCCCTCTTACAAAGAATTCAAAGTATTTCACGAAAATATAGTAAAAGGTGAAGGTAAAGGTAAATTTTGAAGGAACTGGGGGTGACAATGGCCAACAGGGAGCCATGAGATCATGAAGAGTCGGAAGCAATTGAATGAATCAACAACAACAAAGGTAAAAGTTTTCCCTTAACATTAAGTCTAGTCATGTCTGACTCTGGGGGTTGGTGCTCATCTCCACTTCTAAGCCAAAGAGCTGTTGTTCGTAGACACCTCCAAGGTCATGTGGCCGGCATGACTGCGTGGAGCGCATGCATGGAGTACCTATTGATCTACTCACATGTGCATGTTTTTGAACTGCTAGTTTGGCAGATGCTGGGGCTAACAGTGGGAGCTCACCCTGCTCCCCAGATTCAAACTGCCAACCTTTCAGTCAGCAAGTTCAGCAGCTCAGTGGTTTAACCCACAGCACCAGCAGGGGCTCCTCATTCCAAAATTCCATAGGGCTGAACCATAGTTGTGGAAGTGTTGTCAAAGCATTGCAATTCTGTAGTCCAAGTGCACAGTAGTGGTATCATTGAGGTTTATCGGGTTGTTGTTTTTGGAGTGATAGGTAAACCTGTTCTTGGGCTCTCCTAACCCAGCCTATGGACTACATCAGGGGTCCCCAAACTAAGACCCGGGGGCCGGATGCTGCTCTCCAAGGTAATTTACCTGGCCCCCGCCCTCAGTTTTATAATATAATATTTTTATATCATTTTAAATAACATATTGTATTTACATATAATATTGATAATAATATTATAATGTTATACAATATAATACTAATACAAATACCATAAAATTATATTCCAAATATTACAGTATAGTGCAGGGGTCCCCAAACTAAGGCCTGGGGGCCGGATGCAGCCCTCCAAGATCATTTACCTGGCCCCCGCCCTCAGTTTTATAATATAATATTTTATATCATTTTAAATAATAGATTGTATTTGACCCCTGGACTACATAATGGCACTGAGACTAAATCTAGCTCTCCCAGGTTCACAGTGATCCATGCTCCATGACCCATGCTCCCCTCCATGGAATTATAGTTCAATTTTTTTTTCCACTCTAAAAGATGGGAATCAACAGCTATTAGTGACTTATGTCAGTGGGGCATTGAATTCATTTTGGGTTCTATCTTGAATTTGAACTAATCTCAATACTGAATTGCATTTTGGGTTCAGCATTTTGGATATACATTAAAATTCAGAATAAAACCTAAGCATATTCACTGCTCCACAGACATGGAAGACGTTAGGCACCATTCCCAGAAGTGCCTTCCCTAAAGTTGGCAGTAAAATGTCAGAAGCCTTCTCACATAAAAAAACAAAATAACCCCGTCCCCCATTCTAGTATTCTTTGTCTGCAACCCAATTGGGAAAATTTCCTCTCAGCTGTTGGCATTGCTAGGCAATTGGGAGTCCAACACCCCTCCATAAACCATTGTTAAATAATTGTGGGTTGCTGCTTGGGCTGCAGAAATGGAAAATTGGAAGTGAGGTCAGAAGAGGAAGGTCCTATAAAGAAATCTAAGTGTTATATCACCCAGCACAATGAATGACTCTTTTCTTTCTTCAGAAGCCAATCTCAAAAGCCTCTTCTGAAAACTACGCAATTTGCAGAACAATTGGCAAAACCTTTCAAAAGGATGCAGAACTGAAAAAGAACCCTCCTGCGGAAGAAATGGGATCTTCTGACTGTCATGCAGCCGCAATCCTTAAATTCATTTAAGACCCAAAGTATGCAATAATTGTGTGTTGCATTCCCTGGCTTCCATGGAGCGCACTGCATGCTTATGAATGTTGCATCCTGATTGTACTATCAGTGTGCTGTCTCAAAAAAAAAAAAAGGGGGGGGGTCTTTGTTTATTTATATTCCATCTGTTGGAACAGAGATGTTCCATTGACACATCCAGTTGAAAGGGACCTTGGAGATTATCAGGCCCAGTCCCTGACAAATGGCCATCCAGCTTCAAAGCCTTCCGTGAAGGGAAACCCATCACATTCCAAGCAGTCTGGTCCATTACACTATGTAACATGATTTTTGTTCCTATAAATATGATTTTCTAATTGGTTTTATCATAAAACATGGAAAAAATCTATTAAACTGCAAAACCTTTGTTTTTGCGGGAGAGACATCCTGCAGCACATCTCCATTTAGTTTTTCCATGAATGTCTCCTAGAATCTCAACCAATTCAATCTAGTTTGTGGCAGCCACAAAAATGAAGTTTCCAGAGTAGAACAACTACTTTCAAAGTAAGGACTGCACAATTAAACAGGAAATAACACTTTCAAAAAAGGAACAGATTTTTTATGAAAATTTTGTTACATTGTGTTGTCAAACAGCTCTTACTCTCAGAAAGTCTTCCCAAATGTTCAGCTGACATTGGCTTCCTCATAATTTCCACTGGAGAAACACAAAACAACTCTGGTATTTACAGTGGAAGCATGCTGGGCCCATAACCAATTGTCAGAGTAATTTGTAGCGCAGCAGTAGTTGGATGGAGTCAGTGGAATGCAGAACGAAGTGACATCAAGAGACGTTAGTAAAACTATATACAAAGTTTTACTGACTTCAGTAATAATCAAGACAAACAGACTTGCAGACAATAGACACAGGACTTGACTCTACACCTAGGCAGACAGAACTCAACACAACTCAGAACTGAACAGAACAGATCTGATGTAATCAGTAAAGCATACACACTTGTGTCTGGACACTCCCCAGATCCAGCCACACATCAAGGTTATCACAGCTTCTTGGCAATTAACTCTTTCCAGACTATAGTACACTCTGGATGATGCAATCAGTATGCAATACTGGCAAGACACACATTTCATTTAAACACTATCTATACACAAATCCCACATGAACAACATCTGCCCTCTCCTTAATCTTCCCCAGACTAAATACATCCAGGTCTTTCAACCATTCTTCCCAGTAATCCATTTCTAGACCCTTCACATTTCTGATCACCCTTCTCTAGAGGCCTTAGTAGGTCAAGGTTTTCCCCTAACAATAAGTCTAATAGTTTCAGACTCTGGGGGTTGGTGCTCATCTCCACATCTAAGCCAAAGAGCCGGCGTTGCCCGTAGACACCTCCAAGGTCATGTGGCCGGCATGACTGCTCGCTGCACCGTTACCATCCCATCAGAGTGGTACCTATTGATCTACTCACATTTACATGTTTTCGAACTGCTAGGTTGGCAGAAGCTGGAGCTGACAGCGGGAACTCACTCCACTCCTCAAATTCGAACCGCTGACTTTCAGTCAGCAAATTCAGCAGCTCAGCAGTTTAACCCACTGCACCACCGGGGGCTTCTAGCGATCTTATCTTTCCTAAAATGCTGTACCAGAGGAAGGCGCATGAAGCCAACCCTGACCAGGACCGCCTTCCACCTGGAAACCGATGCCCTCACTGTGGAAGAGCATGCAGGTCAAGAAATCGCCTACTTATCCACCGCCTAGACACTATACTTGGAAGGCCATCATACTCAGACAAAGAAGGATCGCCTAAGTAAAGTAACCCGAATTCTACCAAAATTGGATGCAATACTCTAGATGTGGCCTACAGAACAGAGTACCATATTTACTCAAATCTAATGTTCACCTTTTTAAATCAAATTACAAAGAGTTCACTTTTTGCTGCTGCACATTACATTCATCAGCAAATACTTTTTTGATTTCAGGGTTTTGAAAATTGAGGTGCACATTAGATTTGATGGCACATTAGACTCGAGTCAATACGGTAGATCTCCTCCTGCTTGTGATCTGAACATTACAGTATGCTTCTCTTAATTCAGCCTGAGGCTGAAGTGGGAAGAAAATATTGTTTTAATAAGTGATACGCCAGATGTTTGTGTCTTATCTGCAGGTGGAACCCACTAACAAGTAGTAACCATCATGATGAAATAATGCAGTAGAAGCTTTTGAAATGGAAGGGATATGCCAAATCCAGTGCACAAAGATTAGCCACAAACTGAATTACACAATAACATCTGCAATGTGCCCCCGCAGTAATGATGGGATTGCGTCTCTGAGGTGCACACTTTGATTTCAGATAGTTACATATACACACAGATAAACACACACACACAATGCACTTTGTATCTTACAATCTTAGTAGGTACAGTAGATGTTAATGCAAGAAAAGCAGCCGCAATAGCAGAGATCAGAAAAGGAGACTTAAATTGATACAATTAATCCCTTGGAAATACAGCCAGAGTATCTTTTCTTATTCTTAACACAGTTCAAACATCCAGAGAATATGCTTAATTAAAATTTGGCTATACATTTTTAACAGATAACAAAAAATGAAAGAAATGGGCTAATTATATTGCTCAGCATTCTGCTATGTATTTTTTTAATAACACACTTTTCCAGCTTGGACCATTCCCAGGAGATGCAGTTCCTCATTTATAACAAGGTCCCTGTCGGGATTTTAAAAGGGGGGATATCTTATAAAAGGAAAATATATTTTGAAAGAGGTTCCTTGCAAGGATAAGTGGCATCCCAGATATATCACGACTGAGGACGTGTGCTTTCCAGAGATGCAAATGTTTTCCCTCTTCATAATTTCCCGTCTTGTTTTTTAAAATCGCCGCAGCAACAGCCCCTGCCTTTGGCACATCCTCATACTTTCCCCAACTATCATAAATAGACGGTTCTGGAAATTTGTTTTATTTAATGAACTGAAAGGTTGAGTCTTCTCCTTTGCGCATTAACTCCCACTAATATACGACGGTACATATTAATGGTCGTTAATGGGCTAAATGCTCTTTTTCTACAGAAAGCCCACAGGAGAGCGAATGAAGGGGGAAATTCAACTCCTCTTTTCGAGATAATTTCACTGAATTGTTGCTACTTCCTGCCCCTCGGGGCACGCAACAACCAAGGTATGAGGTGTCTAAGCTGGAAGCATTAGAAGGAGCAGGGAATTAAGAGGAACGGAGGGAGGGAGAAGAGTGGGATTTGAGAGAGGAGAAGGAAAGCTCTCTCTCTCTCTTTCTGCAGAAATTGCTCTGTTGGGAAAACCTGGCTCTGCAGAGAAATCAAGTTCCAGTCCTATGACTAGTGAAGGCCCTCCTCATTGCACAACCACAATATCCTTCTCTTCCTCCCCATTTCCTTTCAACTTTAAGATCTTTCTTGGTTCCTCACCACTAGAGCCAGCCCTAGGTATTTTTCAAGTGTAGGCGAACAGAATTTTGGCGCCTCCCCTCCCCAAACCAATCACTGAAAAATAAAAGTGTTGGATAAGCGAAAATGTTTGATAATAAGGAGGGATTAAGGAAAAGCCTATTAAACGTCAAATTACATTAAGATTTTACAAATTAAGCACTAAAACATCATGTTTTACAACAAATCAATAGAAAAAGCAGTTCAATATGTTGCGGAGGCAGGCCGCAGGAGACAGGAGTTGCCTCGATGGCGCCCCCAACAAGATGGCGCCACAGGCAACTGCCTAGTTGGCCTGGTGGTTGAACCGCCTCTGCTCACCACCTTTAGCTTACAAGGGCTGAAAAAGGGTGGCTAGTTTAACCAAATCAAGAAAAAAAAAAACGCTACCTGGGAACCAAACCAAATTACCACACAATATAGCCATCTTCCTTTTCAAACTCTTTAAACCCAGATTTGCCTATTTCCCTTTGTTTATACTGTTCATGGCCTGCTCTCTTTCTCCTTTAACTTGTTCCCAGGGTTGGATTACGATGAGACCCTAAGCAATGTCATACGTAATTGTCTTATCATTTCTGCATGCCTTCAAGTCAACTTCGATTTATGCTATCATAAGGGCATTTCAGAAGGGCATTTGCTGGGTTAACCACTGGCTTGTAAGTCAAACTGTTGGCAGTTCGAAGCTCGGGTCAGGGTGAGCTCCTGACCTCTAGCCCAGCTTTCGCCTACCTAGCGATTCGAAAGCAAAAATCTTCTTCTTCATTCACATAGTCGTTTCCGACTCTTTGTGACCTCATGGACCAGTCCACGCCAGAGCTCCCTGTTGGCCGTCGCTGTCCCCAGTTCCTTCAAGGTCAAGCTAGTCACTTCAAGGATACCATCCATCCATCTCGCCCTTGGTCGGCCTCTCTTCCTTTTTCCTTCAATTTTCCCCAGCATCATGAGCTTTTCCAAGCTGTCTTCTCATGATGTGGCCAAAATATTTCATCTTTGCCTCTAATATCCTTCCCTCCAGTGAGCAGCTGGGCATTATTTCTTGGAGGATGGACTAGCTGGATCTTCTTGCACTCCAAGGCACTCTCAGGATTTTCTTCCAGCACCAAAGTTCAAAAGCGTCTATCTTCCTTCGCTCAGCCTTCCTTATGGTCCAGCTCTCGCATCCATAGGTTACTATGGGGAATACCATTGCTTTAATTATGCAGACCTTCGTTGCCAGTGTGATGTCTCTGCTCTTCACTATTTTGTCAAGGCTGGCCATTGCTCTCCTCCCAAGAAGTAAACGTGTTCTGATTTCCTGGATGCAGTCTGCATCTCCGGTGATCTTTGCACCTAGAAATATAAAGTCTGTCACTGCCTCCACATTTTCTCCTTCTATTTGCCAGTTATCAATAGGTGTGGTTGCCATGATCTTGGTTTTCTTGATTTTTAATTGCAACCCAGCTTTTGCGCTTTCTTCTTTCAGCTCCTCCTCACTTTCAGCCATTAGAGTGGTATCATCTGCATATCTAAGGTTGTTAATGTTTCTTCCAGCAATTTTAACTCTGGCCTTGGATTCGTAAAGCCCTGCACATCACATGATGTGTTCTGCGTACAAGTTGAATAGGGAGGGTGAAAGTATACAGCCCTGCCGTACTCCTTTCCCAATCTTGAACCAGTCTGTTGTTCCATGGTCTGTTGTTACTGTGGCTACTTGGTCTTTATACAGATTTCTCAGGAGACAGACAACGTGACTTGTTATCCCCATACCACCAAGAACATGCCACAGTTTATTATGGTCCACACAGTCGAAGGCTTTAGAATAGTCAAAAGAAAAAAATATGAGTAGATAAATAGGTACTGCTTTAAAAAGCAAGGAGGCATTTTAAAGGCACCCAGAAAAAAATGCTGGCAATTTATCAAAAAGGAGGAAGTTTACAAACAAAGCTCTTTAGCAGGGAGATGGAGCGACAGCACTCTGGTGACCGGAACCAAGCACAAGCCTCCATGACGCCAAAATGGGAAAAGCTTATGTACAATTGTCTGTCTTGTCTGTGTATAAACAGCATTGAATGTTTGCCACATAATAATAATAATAATAATAATAATTATTATTATTATTATTATTATTATTATTATTATTATTATTATTATTTGCCCATCCTGAGCTTGAAAGAGTGTGCTGCCCAAGGTCTTTCACTAGGTTTTCATGATCAAGCTGGGAATCAATTCCTCATCTCCAGAATCATAGGCCAACCCTTAATCTACTACTCCATGTTAACCCTGTAGTATTACCAAAAAATAAAAGGTATAGTTCAGTAAAGTTTTCAATATAATGTTATAATCTGACTTGGACTCTTAGATCAGGGCTTCTGAAACTTTTTTCCACCCATGACCCCTTTCAGCCTGAAATTTTTTTATGTGACACCAGGGATATAAGTATATAAAAGAGGTATATAAATCAAGCATTTACTGATAACACTATCTAACACGATTTTTGTTCCAGGGTTATAAACGGCATTTCCTAATTGGTTCTATCATATAAACATGGAAAAAATTTATTAAACTGCAAAAAATTGTTTTTGTGAGAGGCACATCCTTCAGCACATTTTGCAACATAGTTTGGGGCAGTCACAAACATGAAGTATCTGGCCTATGACAACTACCAAACTATGACAACTCAAAGTGAGGATTGCACAATTCAACAGGAAATAATACTTTCAAACCAGGAACATAATTTTTTCATATTTTGTTACATGGTCTAATAAATCTCATTTGCAAGGTTTGATAAACAGGCTGTTTTTCCTTTTTGTGGAGTACAGCTGAAGCATTTTCTGCAGGGTCCATTGTAAATGCTGCAACATGTTGCTAACAGATTAATGTAAATGGGTGGCATTCAGACATGTTTTGCTGTTGCCAAATTTTTCATGAGCCCAACATTGAGTTAAAGGATCAATCTCTTTGGAATCAGGACCCACAGTTTAAGAAGCAGGGTCCTAGGCAATATGGGCCAAAACCTTATGATAGGATTGCCATAGTGCCACCAGCCTTGTATAGTGGTTTCAGTGGTGGACTAATTCTTCGGGAGGCCAAGGCTCGAATACTCTGCTGAACCATGGAAACCTTTGGGCAAGACAAATTGTCTTAGCCTTAGGGGAAAGCAATGACAAACCATCTCAAAAGAAATCTGTTCAAGAAAACCATATGTTAAGGGAACCATAAGTCAATGCGTTACCGTTGATATTGTTGAAAACAAGTTGTGATGGTTTCCATTTTTGTGTAGGAACTTACTTCTGAGAAGCAGTTTGTAGCACAGCAAGCTGCAAAGTTTCGACCATATTAATGGCTGTATGCAATTGTGAGATATTCCTTAAGGCTTAAAAAACACACACACATAAATGACTACCAGATGTGAGCTTTGTTTTGTTGTCATATTTCTGTTGCGTTTGATTTTATGTTTGATTCTTACATTTAAAGCACTGCTGCGTTTGTTTCTTGAAAGCTGCTCAAAGAACGTTTTGTTATGTGGTGGATGCAGATGTTGGAAAGTGAATGATTAATGGTCATTAATAATAATTAAATAAATTGCTGAAAGAATTCCCAGCTCACTGTTTCCTGCAAAATATGAACAAATGTTAATTCTGTTCATTTTTCATTGACAAATTTATCAAAGCTTGTTAACATTCTTTTAAATTGCCGTCAGTCTTTTAAGAAATATTTTGCTTGAGCAGGACCTCTACAAAAATTATGTAAAGTTTACCTAAATGCTTCTTTTAGTCAAATGTTTTGTTTTACATCTTCACAGATTGGGCGGGGGATCCATATAACAGTTTCAGATTACACAGTCACCACACTAGGATTCCACTTCATCTGATATAGCTGTATATAATTGAATCCTGGAATTAGTAATCTGGTGAGGCACTAGAGTTCTCTGGTTGGGGGTGAATTTATTTATTTATTTACAGTATTTATATTCCACCCTTCTCACCCCAAAGGGGACTCAGAACGGATTACAATGAACACACATATGGCAAACATTCAATGCCAACAGACAACAACATATATAGACAGACACAGAGGCATTTAACTTTTTTTTCCAGCTTCACGATTCTGGCCACAGGAGGAGCTGTTGCTTCACTGTCCACTAGTGGCTGTACTTTCTCATTCCTTTCCTCGTGTTTTGCTGGCAGTTTTTATGATGTTGTAAATTAGTTAAATTAGCCTCCCGCATAAAGCGTACCTAAATTTCCCTACTTGACAGATGCAACTGTCTTTCGGGGCTGCATAGGTCAACAGCAAGCTGGGCTATTTTATGGTCGAGTCTTAACCCGACCCGGGCTTCGAACTCATGACCTCTCGGTCAGTAGTGATTTATTGCAGCTGGTTACTAGCCAGCTGCGCCACAGCCCGGCCCTACAATTCTACAATTTACACTGTAGAATTAATGCAGTTTGGCACCACTTGGAACCCCCGGTGGTGTATCAGGTTAAACTGCTGAGCTGCTGAATATGATGACCAAAAGGTCGCTGGTTCTAATCTGGCGAGCTCCTACTGTTAACCCCAGCTTCTGCCAACCTGGCAGTTCAAAAACATGCAAATGTGAGTAGCTCAATAGGTACTACTTTGATGGGAGGGCAATGGCGCTCCATGTAGTCATGCCAGCCACATGACCTTGGAGGTGCCTATGGACAAAGCTGGCTCTTAGGCTTAGAAATGGAGATGAGTACCAACCCCTAGAGTCAGACATGGCTAGACTTAATGTCAGGTGAAAAAATTACCTTTACCTTTACCTTGGCACCAGCTGCCATGACTCAATGCTATGGAATCATAGGAGTTGCTGTTTGGTGAAGAACCAGCACTTTTGGTCAGAGAGGCCAAAAAAGATGTAAAACTACAACTCCCAACATTCCATACAGAACCAGCCTTCCAGACCTTAAGTAAGGGACATTCCTTACAACACAGGACACCTAATAACTAACCCTATATGGAACAAGCTTTCCAACCTTATAATAAGAGATACTGGGTAGATCTAACTCTCAACATTCATCTACATTGTAGAATTAATGTATCTTGATACCACTTTAATGCCATACCTCAATGCTATGCAATTTTGAGACTTGTAATTTTGCATGGTTTTTAGCCTCTCTGACCAAAAGTGCTGGTTCCTCACCAAACAGCAACTGCTATGATTCCATAGCATTGAGTCATGGCAGCTAAAGTGGTGCCAAATTGCATTAATTCTACAGTGTAGATTCACCCCCAACCAGAAAACTCTAGTGCCTCACTAATCCCAGGATTCAATTATATATAGCCATGTCAGTTGAAGTGGAATCCTAGTGTGGTAACTCACAACCTCACAACCTCTGAGGATGCCTGCCACAGGAGAGAATGCTTCTGGAACACGGCCATACAACCCAAAAGACTCACAGCAACAAAGTGGCTAATGTGTGTCCCTGGAATTGTATACCGAATGCTATAGGGATGTATTTCTGTTGCAAGCACAACTGGTATCCTGGTATCCTGATACCCCGAAAATAAGACAGTGTCTTATATTAATTTTTGCTCCCAAAAATATGCTAGGTCTTATTTTCAGGGGATGTCTTATTTTTCCATGAAGAATTCACATTTATTGTTGAACAAAAGATAAAACTTTATCATATACTGTACAGTAGTTGTTATCACAAACCAGCATAACCAGACAAACTGTGAATCCTTTCAAGATTTTCTTATTACTGTAGAGTCTCACTTATTCAACATAAATGGGCCGGCAGAATGTTGGATAAGCGAATAAGTTGGATAATAAGGAGGCATTAAGGAAAAGCCTATTAAATGTCAAATTACATTATGATTTTACAAATGAAGCACCAAAACATCATGTTATACAACAAATTTGACAGAAAAAGTAGTTCAATACGCAGTAATGCTATGTAGTAATTACTGTATTTATGAATTTAGCACTAAAATATCACGATGTATTGAAAACATTGACTACAAAAATGCATTGAATAATCCAGAATGTTGGATAAGCGAGTGTCGGATAAGTGATACTCTACTGTATTACCATTATTTCCATTTACAACTACGTACATTTACCGATCCTGCATACTCTGGTGTTCTGTTCGGCAAGAATGCTTCCAAACAAAAACTTTACTAGGTCTTACTTTCGGGGGAGGCCTTATATTTAGCAATTCAGCAAAACCTCTACTAGGTCTTATTTTCCGGGGATGTCTTCTTTTCGGGGAAACAGGGTAGTTAAAATAGAGCCACATTGCCATAACTATATGGTGTGAAAAGGTCCTGTGTCTTCAAAAGTGGCACCGTTGGTCGATGGGATGTTTTGGCCCCCACCATTCCCCATTCCATGCTCTTGGCCAATTTGGGTGCACACATTTATGCAATGTGGAGAGGCAGGGGAAAAATAGGCTGCTTGTTACCGTAAAGAGCATTTCATTTACATTATCTATCCTTAGCAAAGGAATAAACAACCCTTCCCTGATAGAGAGAGGTGGCAGTTAAGTTTGACGCAGCACAAAAGGGGACGATTTTGGAGCACAAGCCAGCCATAAGAACAACAATTGGCCAAGGGCAGGATGAGTTCTGCTGCAAGAGTTTTATTACCATGATTCCAGAGTTATATCCACAACATGTAAGGGTTAATCGCCGGATCATTTTGCAGCTGGTGGGTCCTCCCGAGGGGAATCTTCGCAATAGACTCTTCTGTGTAGACAAGGTCAGTTCTGCTATCTTCGGGTCAGCGGGTCATGTGATAAAGGGACTCTGAAACTTCCCACTCCTGGGAGACACAGGTGCCAATCGCATTTTGTGGTCTGCTGCTGGAGAGCTCGCCTTGTGGTTTCCAGCTGACTCCATCAAAATGCATGCAGAGGCCCGGGCAAATAATTGGAGAGGAGGTTTCTCAGACTTACAAATCAGACTCCGGTTTTCGCTGTTAGCAAGTAGCATAAAGAACAGAAGAGCTACAGAGGGGGAGAGAGAGAGAGAGAGGGGCTTTCCTCAGTCTTGCATAGACTTTGTAAAGATCTCTCGCCAATTTTTCTTCTTCTTCTTTGTTCTTTACTTGCTATTTATTAATTAAAATGTTTATTTTATGCCCTGTAGCAAGAGATCTGGGAGTAGGAAAGAGAAGATAGAAATAACTTTAGATAATTTGAAGTCATTCAACAAGTCAGATTCCACAATCCCAACAAGCCCTAATCCCTGGAGACACAAGGGTTGAGCGAAGATTACAATCGTTTTTTAACTTGGTCCTGAAATGAAGCCAGATATGAATTGGATGCAGAAAGGAAGGAATTCCACAACTGGGGAACTACACTATGTTAGCAACCCCCCCCCCCAAATCTATTCATCTAGGGCAGGGGTCCTCAAACTTTTTAAGTGGAGGGCCGGTTCATGGTCTCTCAGACTGTTGGGGGGCCGGACTATGAAATGGTCCAAAATTAGGATTGTTGTTGTTGTGTGCCCTCAAGTCATTTCAGACTTAGGTCAACCCTAAGTCTAAAGTTTAGGACAGGGGCCAGGTAAATGACCTTGGAGGGCTGCATCCGTGGGCCATAGTTTGAGGACCCCTGACCTAGACGATTTCATAAGACCATAGGTAAATAAAGAGACCTCCAAAGACCATCTAGATGGCCTCATAAGACCATTGGTAAGGAAAAGGACCCTCAAAGGCCATATGGTCATAGGACCATAGGTAAGAAAAGTAACCTCCAAAAGCCATCTAGATGGTCTCATAAGGCCATAGCTAAGCAAAGAGACCTTCAAAGACCATCTGGACGATCTCATAAGACCATAGATAAGCACAGAGACCTTCAAAGACCAGGTAGACTTAGGTCAACTCTAAGTCTAAAGTTTAGGATAGGTGCCAGGTAAATGACCATGGAGGGCCGCATTCGGCCCACGGGCCTTAGTTTGGGGACCCCTGATCTAGGGGTTTATATGTGTTAATATATATACAAAATTTTTATATATATTAATAGTAATAGTAATAATAATAATAATAATAATAATAATATACTTCTTTATCTCCCCAGAGGGACTCAGAATCTTAGAGTTCAAGGAGTCCGGAACCATCATCTAGTCCAATTCCTACCAGGTAAGTACACACAAATAAAGCACTCCTGAAAGATGCCCACTCACTTTCTGTTTAAAGACCTCTAAAGATGGAGAATCCACCATCCTCTGAGACAGTCTATTCCATTATTGAATAATTCTTACAGTAAAAAAAATCTCCTGGATGTTTGAGTGGAACATCTTTTTTTGAGATATGAATCCATTATGTCTTTTTTCTAGTCTCTAGAGCAGAAGAAAACAAGCCGGCTCAATTTTATAATATCCCTTCAGATATTTAAAGATAGCTATCACATTACCTCTCATCTTTTCTTTTCCAGCATCCTTGAACATATGTTACACCCCCTTAATTTGGCTAGTATTCTTTGTTGAGACTTAAGCAGCTGGTACTGGATCTTATCTGGTCCGACTAGATCTATTACTATTATCTATTCAATCCTGGGGAGCGAGGGGAGGAGAAGTTCAAAAATCAAATAAGTAGTCTTTTTTATTTTAGTGGACATTCCATCTTCAAAATATCTGATGCTATCAATGGAATGGCATTCATTATTGGTGCAGTCTGATCTGACAGATCTGCAGAACAACAACAATGAACAAACAAACAAACAAACAAACAAGCCTAGAGGTGTCATTGTTTTCCCAATGACATTTTTCTTTGCAATCTTTATTTCTGATTACACTATGTAACAAAATTTGAAAAATGTTCTGTTCTTGTTTTGAAAGTGTTATTTCCTGTTTAATTGTGTGGTAGTTATTTTGAAAATTGTTATACTCCAGAAACTTCATTTTTTGTGGCTGCACAAACTTTGTTGAATTGGTTGAGACTCGGAGAGATGTTCATATATATATATATATATATATATATATATATATATATATATATATATGTTCTGACCATTTCTAACTTAACATAAACAGCGAAACTACACACCCAAAACCCACGAAATTTGGCCACGAAAGACACAGTCATCCCCGCTGTGTTTAGACATCAAAACCAAAACAAAATTCCAACTGGAAGTCACTGAAACCCCCCCCCCAAATGAAAACTGCACTGTGCGCATGCGCTGCACAGCCCCTACCCTTGGAAGACAGACATGAATGAAAGACAGCTGTGCACAAGCATCCCAACCGCCAGGGCAGCTTTCCCCTTTTCAAGCTTTTAAAAACTTATTTTCTGAGAAGTCTGTCAGGGACATTGCTAAACAGACACAGCGCAAATGCGGGCAGGAGGAAGGAGGTAGGGCGAACAACAACTTCCACAATTCCTAACTGGCTATTGGGGACAATGGGAGTGGATTGGGATTGTGGGAGTCGTAGTTCAAATAGTTCAAGAATTTCTAGAACTATTTGAACTACGACTCCCACAACTCCTCGCAGCCCTTCCGTGGGCATCTGGGGAGCAAACGGAGTTGTTTCTGCAGTAATGGCAGTGAGGCTTAATCATAGAATCATAGAATAGTAGAGTTGGAAGAGACCTCATGGGCCACCCAGTCCAACCCCCTGCCAAGAAGCAGGAAATTGCATTCAAAGCACCCCCGACAGATGGCCATCCAGCCTCTGCTTAAAAGCCTCCAAAGAAGAAGCCTCCACCACAGCCCGGGGGAGAGAGTTCCACTGCCAAACTGCTCTCACAGTGAGGAAGTTCTTCCTAATGTTCTGGTGGAATCTCCTTTCCTGTAGTTTGAAGCCATTGTTCCGCGTCCTAGTCTGCAAGGCGGCAGAAAACAAGCTTGCTCCCTCCTCCCTATGACTTCCCCTCACATATTTGTACATGGCTATCATGTCTCCTCTCAACCTTCTCTTCTGCAGGTTAAACATGCCCAGTTCTTTAAGCCGCTCCTCATAGGGCTTGTTCTCCAGACCTTTGATCATTTAGTTACCCTCCTCTGGACACATTCCAGCTTGTCAACATCTCCCTTCAACTGCGGTGCCCAGAATTGAACACAGTGTGATTCCAGGTGTGGTATGACCAAGGAAGGTCTGAGTGTGGGCCTAAACTGAGATGTTTAAGTAATAATGGTGGTGTGGCTTTTTACAAGCTGGGGCGTTTAGGAAGTAATGGCAGCATACCTTCTTCCCACCCCTCTCTTCCGCCCTCCCTCCCTCCTCCCTCAACACCACCAGACTACACCACAGCAACGCGTGGCCGGGCACAGCTAGTTAAAAAACTATAGCAGGATGTCCTTCCCACAACAACAAAGTTTTGTCGAAGGTTTTCATGACCGGAATCACAGAGTTGTTGTGTGTTTTCCAAGCTGTATGGCATTTTCTCCTGATGTTTTGCCCATATCTATGGCAGGCATCCTCAGAACCTCTGAGGATGCCTGCCATAGATATGGGCGAAACATCAGGAGAGAATGCTTCTGGAACATTGGCCCTACAGCCTGGAAAACACACAACAACAAGAAGATTTTTTGCAGTTGAATACACTTTTCCCATGGTTTTATGATACAACCGATTAGGAAATAACATTTATAACCCAGGAACAAAAATGGTGTTACACAGTGTTGTCGGTGCAGTCTTCTCTGTCAGATCTGCAGAACAACAACAAACAAGTCTAGAAGTGAAAGCTGTGAGTTTATCGAGCAGGTTTTCTGAAGGACATTGTTTCTTTGCAATCTCCATTTCTGATTATATGTGATGGAAGTGTAAAACACATCTGTGGGGTAAATTTTGCCTATATTTAAAAAAAGATATTTTAAAATATAAGAACTGTCCACATGTGAGGGTCTGGCAGAATTGCCTCCCTAGCGGAGGGTCATCCGGATCACGGGGCAGCAGCGTTGTCCCTTTCTCTTGCGCTTTGCTCCCTTTCTGCTGCAAAGGAGTGGGGCCTCCGCCCCAACTGGCTTGAAATCACTGGGGAGAGGGTAATTTAAGCTAGACTTGATGTAACCTATACATCACTGTCTTCTGGACCAGCTTTAAAATTAAACTCTGATGTACAAAGTTAAACAAAAATGAGATAAAAATTGGCAGGGGTTGAAGAGGGTCAAAGTAGTCAAAACAGAAGGTAGACTATTGCTTCTTTTGATTTATGTTATTCTGCACGCGAGGAAGAGAAATAAAATTATAAGTCTCACTGAGACTTTTTTTCACTGAAAATAATGCATTCCTAATTTGCTTTCTATAGACTACCAAGCCTTTGATGTGGAAGATGAAGAAATACAATTATAAAGAAGACGAAGAAACGATAAGGTGGGGAGGAAAAGAGCATAAACTGTAGCTGTTTTTTTATTGTTAAAAGACAGCAGTTATGCTTTAAATATCATTGAAATGCCTTTTTTATTGTCCATAAACATTTATGTGTAGATAGATATTTGTCTGAGTTCTTGGATATTAGCATTCACAGTACAGTACCACGTGTTTGTCATGTTTTCCATCTGCATCAATATTGCACAATGCCAATAGTAATCTCCTTTCTCCGGACTTCTGTTTACCAAATGTTGCCGTCATCTTCTATGGTGATTTCTATAACAACATTGTTGAATAATTGACACCACACATGTATCCCAATAGAGTCCCAGTGGCGCAGTGTGTTAAAGCACTGAGCTGCTGAACTTGCAGACTGAAAGGTCGCAGGTTCGAATCCAGGGAGCGAAATGAGTGCCCGCTGTTAGTTCCAGCTTCTGCCAACCTAGCAGTTCGAAAACATGCAAATGTGAGTAGATCAATAGGTACTGCTTTGGCGGGAAGGTAACGGCGCTCTATGCAGTCATGCCGGCCACACGACCTTGGAGGTGTCTATGGACAATGCCGGCTCTTCGACTTAGAAATGAAGATGAGCACCAACCCCCAGAGTCGGACACAACCGGACTTAACATCAGGGGAAACCTATACCTTTACTATGTATCCCAAAGCAATGCAGGCTCCTTGGAAAGGAGTTCCTTTGGGTTGTGTTAGATAATAATAATAATAATAATAATAATAATAATAATAATAATAACAACTTTATTTTTATACCCCGCCCCATCTCCCTGAAGGGACTTGGGGCGGCATACATGGGGCCTAGCCCGATAAAACAATCAAATATCAATGATACAACAATAAAACAATTATACCAATAAAACCTCAATTATCAGTAAAACAATCGATAAAATCGACATAAAGCATATGCCAGGAGTTACCTGTTTGTCACAAAGGACATTATCACACAAGGTTTTACAATGAGTTCTGGCCTTGCGTTCCTGTCTTGTTTGAGACTAGAACATTCCCCAATAGCCAAGATTCTTGTCCCACCAATCCATTCTACAAGCACTTTTAGAAAGCCAAAAGCACTATTAGTTTGCAATTGCACTATGAGCACTATTAGCTTTTGGTTGAGACGTAACTCTTCCCAACCTGTGCATTGCCCTTCTTCATCTATGCTCTCACTTTTAATGTTTTTTTTTCCTGGAAGAATTGTGCAACTATGAAAGTTCAGAATCTCACAAAACTGGGGCTTTGCAATGAATTCAGCCCTTTCCCGGATTCACAAGCACAAGCCCCCACAAATACTTAAAATATAAATAAAAAAGAAATGAAGTTCGCAATTGCAAGCCTGTTCATATTTTGGTGCATTTTGTGCAAGGGGGAGGTGTACTTTTGATTGGCAAATCTTGTTTAGCTGTATGAGTTGGATGTTTTGCAAAACAAAACTTGCAAACAAAGAAAATGCTTAAGAAGAGAAATCCCTCTCAGTCCCTGGAATTACTGCAGAAGGTGCCATTACTTGAATTAATTTTTTAAAGGAAGTGAACAAGTCAAAAGTGGCAAGTTATGGTTTTGCACCCAGAGATTATCTTTGTCTGCTGACCAGAAACTGAAATGTCAGAGACAGAAGGAACATCCACAACAAGCCCACAGTTCAGATGTCATTACCCCATAGAATCATAGAGTTGGAAGAGACCACATGGGCCATCCAGTCCAACCCCCAGCCAAGAAAAAGGAAAATCGCATTGAATGCACCCCCAACAAATGGCCACCCAGCCTCTGTTTAAAAGCCTCCAAAGAAGGAGCCTCCACCACACTCCCCCGGGGCAGAGAATTCCACTGCTGAACAGCTCTCACAGTGAGGAAGTTCTTCCTTATGTTCAGGTGGAATCTTCTTTCCTGTAGTTTGAAGCCGTTGTTCCGTGTCCCAGTCTCCAAGGCAGCAGAAAACAGTTGTAGGGGAACAACTGGGCCCGGGCTGTGGCACAGGCGGGAGAGCAAGCAGCTGCAATTAACTGCAATGAATCACTCTGACCAGGAGGTCATGAGTTCGAGGCCCGCTTGGAGCCTATGTTTGTTTGTCTTTGTTCTATGTTAAAAGGCATTGAATGTTTGCCTATATGTGTAATGTGATCCGCCCTGAGTCCCCTTCGGGGTGAGAAGGGCGGAATATAAATGCTGTAAATAAATAAATAAACTTTTAGATAATTATTGCACAATTGAAAACATCTTGAACACCCATTCAACATGCTTCCAGCAGCCTAAAAATTGAGTTTCCTTATTTGTAGAAAAGTACTGCTTCAACATGAGTTCCAAACCGGTTTGCAGTGAGTTTAGAATGAGATTGTGCAATGGCAAGCACTTCCATTTGTCACTATGGAGCTTCAAACATACACTATAAGCTTTATGCGATAAGGTCCAAAATCGCAGGAGTAATGAACAGCATAACGTAGACATTTCACACCACAGTTATAGCTCTATGATTTCACTTTCACTCCTTTGCATGTATTTCAAGGAGGTAGAAGTGTCCATATCCTATTTGCATTTACATAATCTGGTCCTTTGAGAGCAACAGCAGTGTTTATCCATTCAGAGTTTAAAATTACCATACTGCAGGTTGGACTGAGTGGCCCTTGTGGCTTCTTCCAGCTCATTAAAGATCAGGAGAACTTAAATGCTCCACTCTGCATGAGCACAAGCACTTTTTGTTGGAGAAACACACCAATGCACAACATAATAGCTTACATGGTTGCTTCCTTCTTCATTATATCCTCACAAGGATCTTGCGAGCTACAGTAAACTGAAGATTAGAATGGGCCTAAACTCAACCAGTGAGTTTTATTATTGAGTTTGCATTTGAAACCAAATGGTGTTCTAACTACTATACAACACTAACTCTTGGAAGTTCACTAAAAAAAAAGCTTCTATCACAGCTGGATTTGGTGACTCAGTGCAGATGCAACAGCATCACTAACACACCCACTTTTCCCTTTTTTTTAGTCCAAATACTTTTATTCCAGCATCCAAATACATCTCGAGGCCGAATCCTGAGTCAAGTTAAACTCTAAATCAGGGGTGTCCAAACTTTTAAAGCCAAGGGCCAGTTCATTGTCCC
Organism: Anolis carolinensis; assembly: GCF_035594765.1. NCBI lineage: Eukaryota > Metazoa > Chordata > Lepidosauria > Squamata > Anolidae > Anolis > Anolis carolinensis. The sequence goes on from NW_026943820.1 coordinate 16,859,322, forward strand.
TCAGCCTGTTGGGGAGCCAGACTACAGTTTGAAAAAACCATGAATGCATTCCTATGCACACTGCATACGTCTTATTTGTAGTAGAAAAGAACCATGAAAGAACAATACAATATATAAAATGAAGAACAATGTTAACCAATGTAAACATACCAGTTTTCAATAGGAAGTTTGGGTCTGCTTTTGGCAGGTGTGAGAGCAGAGCCGGTCCAACAATGAGGCGAATTAAGCAGTTGCTTCAGGCGCCAAACATACGGGGGCACAGCCGAGACTGCTTTTTCTGTTGATTTGTTGTAAAACATGATGTTTTGGTGCTTAATTTGTAAAATCCTAATGTAATTTGATGTTTAAAAGGCTTTTCCTTAATCCCTTTTTATTATCCAACATTTTCGCTTATCCAGCACTTTTATTTTTTAGTGATTGTTTTGGGGGGGCGCGCCAAAATTCTGTTCGCCTACACTTGAAAAATACCTAGGGACGGCTCTGTGTGAGAGTCAAGTTAATGAGGATTGTTGTTGTGTGCTTTCAAGTCGTTTCAGACAGTGGCATATGCTGCCTCAGGGTCTGGTGGAGTCTCCTTCTCTGGAGGTTTTCTAGCCAAGGCGATATCGCCATCTGTCAGGAGGGCTTTGATGGTGGCTGGGTGGGGCTTATAGTTGCTGCATGGCTCTCTTCTTCCCAAGGGAGGAGCTGCAGCAATGGGTAGGTTTTTTTTGGAAAATGCAGGGTGGCCACATGGGACAAAGGTGGGGCAGAGAAGGAAAGGAGAGAGGGAGAACGGGGAGCTAGGCAGGTATTTGGCCTTCAGGGCCCACCCTTCCCAGCCATATGGCAGCAGTGGCAGTGAGCACCTGGGGCAATTGGGGAGCCTTCCTTTGCAAAGAAATAAAGAAAAAGTTGAGGGGAAAGAGAGAGAAACAAGGGGTCTGAGACAGGAGCCACCTGGCACTTAATTGGGGTGAAGGGATGCAAGACGCCACCATCTCTCTTTCTCTCCTCCAAAGGAGCCTGCCTTCTCCGAGGCCCAGATCCTCAAAAAGGATGGAAGGAACAAAGAGAAGAGGGAAGTCAAAGAAGGGAGGGAGGGAGGGAAGAAAAGGGAGGGAGGCCTGGAGAGAGAGAGAGACAGTGGAAATGTCAAAAGGTGCTGCAATTGGCCCGCGGGCCGGACTTTGGACTTGGAAATATTATTTATGGTGGGATGTAGGCAGAAATAGAGGAGCCCCCAATGGTGCAGTGGGTTAAACCATTAAGATCCTGAACTTGCAGACCAACAGGTCCGCAGTTCGAATCCGGGGAGTGAGGTGAGCTCCCACTATTAGCCCCAGCTTCTGCCAACCTAGCAGTTTGAAAACATGAAAATGTGAGTAGATCAATAGGTACTGCTCTGGTGGGAAGGTAACAGCGCTCCATGCAGTCATGCCGGCAACATGACGTTGGAGGTGTCTATGGACAACGCTGGTTCTTCGGCTTAGAAATGGAGATGAGCACCAACCCCCAGAGTCGGACACGACTTGACTTAATGACAGGGGGAAATCTTTACCTTTATTTAGACAGAAATAAATATTTAATACATCGCCTGTCATAAAACAAGTCGATGTTGGAGGAGGGGGGAGCAGAGAGATTGAGAGAGAGAGAGAGAGAGTCTCACAATGAATGTGCTTTAAGGAGGAATGCCCTAATTTCTATCGCTTTGCTTTCATTATACTGCAAAGCATTACAAGCCAAAGCAGTTTCCTGAAGAAACCTTCCGATGGCAGGCGGCTTGAACGAGATGACTGTTTCTAATGATCAACAGCTGCCTCTGCGGTTTTCATGCAGCCTAGTGATTCATGTCTTTTGCCCAGAAATGATCAGTGGAACAAATGTTTGCTTAGATATATTACAGAGGAACAATCAGGAGGTGGAGGGGAGGAGGGGAATGGGAGACAGTTTAATGGAAATGCGTCTTTCAGTTATCTGATAGTTCGACAATTAACTTAAAACTAGTCATGGGAAGTAACTTGGAAAGCCCTTCCATTATTTTTTTATAAAGCAAATTCACATCCAGGAAACTTCAGTTTGGTCTAGATTTCTACTTCATATTTGGGAGCTTCCGTTAAACGAATGCATTTCCTAAAGTTTCATGTTTTAAATCTTAGCATCCTGCGGCAATTTGCATCCAATCTTTTGTTGCATTCAGGGTTACCACTCAGCCTTCATTTCCTTGGATGAGATAAAATGTGTTCTGTAAAATAGCTATTACACACTAATGATGAAAACTTGAAGTTTTCCATCACTATTGAGCAGGCACAGCTTTTATTTGTCTGTTTTGAAGTACGTCTCTCCACAGTATTTATTCCACAATTATTTTTGTACTTTTGCAAACTTTGGGTATTTCCCAAATCTGGTGATACCACCTTCTGATGTGTGTGCATGATGCTGTTTTGGACAGCTACATTTATGACAGCATTTACTCCCTGAACATACAGAGAGATCTAGCAAAATAAAATGGGAATGCATAAAAACAGTCTTATCATACTTTTAAGTCAAGAGCATTCAAAATGGTTTATAACAGGGCTGTCCAATCTTTTGGCTCCATTGGACCACGTTGGAACAAGAATTGTCTTGGGCAGCACACTGCCATAAAACTCATGTGTACAAAAAGCAAAGCTTGTGTACAAATAGCAACAAATGGCAACATGTGCGTACAAATAGCAATACATGTGTACAAATGGCTTAGTACAGAATACACATTGTATTCTTTTTCACTCTTGCTGTTTAGTTTTTCTTTTCTTCTGGCCAAACTGTTTACAATTATAATGTGAATTATGATTACTCCAATATTTGTGGATGTAACATACTCTGATTATTCCGTTCCATTATTGTCTGAAAAGTTTGTGCTTGAGAATTGCATAATCAAGATACCAAAAAATTGCAAATAATATTATTAATAATATAACTTTGTTTTGGGCCTCATTCATAGCCACATGCAGCCCATGGGCCACAGATTGGACAAGCCCGGTTTATAATAATGACCAAAGCAATTACCAAAACAATAAATAAAAGTCAATGACTGAAGAAAACTCACTCAGAAACTAGTGGCAAAAAAATGGTGAAATCAGATGTTTCTGAGAGCTGGAGAGAATACACATGAGAGAACACAGATTAGGTGATATCTGTCCCCCAAACACAATAAAGAAGGATCCTGACACAATTGACAGCCTTGTAGTTGGTGACTGGCACTGTCTGGGTTGTCCATTTGATTTGGCAAGCATGCCCAGACTGCACTGCATCAGAAAGCACCAATCAGGATAGCGGAAACGTTTGTATCTCCCTAAAACGTTGAAAGTTTACAAAAAATCCATGGATAAGTGAAGCATTCTGAAATTTGGTGGGCTAATAGAGGCAAATGCGTTCTACTATTGTAGCAAGTTTCACCCCAATAGCTTTTAAAATGAGGGAGATAGGAACCCCTGAAGTTTCCCCAACTATAGTAATTTAATTATGCGCATGTGCAATTATTGTAACAAAATAGTAACGACATTTTGTTAGTCTTATTATAGTAACAAAAGTTTCACTAAGTATACATTAGAAACACTTTAGAAACGAAGCACCAGTGCTCCCCAGTTTTGTGATGATTTTAGAACCAATTTTAATGGATCACATGTGGCTGTATATATATACACACACACACACATACCAGCTTGGGGACCTGGCAGTGCCAGGTTATTAGAATAAGCCATTGTTTATTTTTGGGATGTTAGGTCATATTAGTAAATTTTGGTCCAAATCCGTTGTTGGCTGGGTTTAGTGTTGTCTTGATAAGGGTGAACTACAACTCCCAGATTCCCAGGGCAATCACCCCTAAACTCTGACAGTATTTGCAGTTGGCCATGTTGGGTCTGTGTGTCAAGTTTGGTCCAGATCCATCGTCGGTTGGGTTCACTGCTCTAGACTCTGGATAAGGGTGAACTACAACTCCCAGATGCAAGATCAATCAGTCCCAAAGCAAGTCTGTATGCACAGCTGGCCCTGTTGGGTCTGTGTGCCAAGTTTGGTCCAGATCTGACATCAGCTGGGTTCACTGCTCTCTGGATAACGGTGAACTATAACTCCCAAAATGAAGATCCATTCCCACTAACCCCTGTGGTATGTTCAGTTAGTCATGGGGCTTCTCTGTGCCAAGTTTGGTCCCTGTCTATTTTCGAGGGGGGGGGTGTGTGTCAAAATATCAGTGAAGGTACTGTAAGTCCCATCATCTGTGGCAAGTGTGGTCCAGATCCATCATTAGTGGGGGTCACAGTGCTTTCTGAATGTAGATCAAGTGCAACTCATTTAAATCATGGTGAATTCTCCCCAAATCTCTTGTTCAGTTGCTGATCAATTCCTCTGTAATTCCTCATGTGGCTGGCATGACTGCATGGAGCGCCGTTACATACATACATATACATATTAAATGTATAAGGTAAAGGTAAAGGTTTTCCCCTGACGTTAAGTCCAGTCGTGACCGACTCAGGGGGTTGGTGCTCATCTCCATTTCTAAGCCGAAGAGCCAGCGTTGTCCGTAGACACCTCCAAGGTCATGTGGCTGGCATGACTGCATGGAGCGCTGTTACCTTCCCACCAGAACGGTACCTATTGATCTACTCACGTTTGCATGTTTTCGAACTGCTAGGTTGGCAGGAGCTGGGGCTAACAGTGGGCGCTCACTCCGCTCCCAGGATTTGAACCTGGCACCTTTTGGTCCGCAAGTTCAGCAGCTCAGTGCTTTAATGCACTGTGCCACCAGGGGCCCCATATATATATATATATATATATATATATATACACACAGTAGAGTCTCACTTATCCAAGCTAAATGGGCCAGCAAAAGCTTGGATAAGCGAATATCTTGGATAATAAGGAGGGATTAAGGAAAAGCCTATTAAACATCAAATTAGGTTATGATTTTACAAATTAAGCACCAAAGCATCATGTTATACAACAAATTTGACAGAAAAAGTAGTTCAATGTGCAGTAATGTTACGTAGTAATTACTGTATTTACGAATTTAGCACCAAAATATCATGGTGTATTGAAAACATTGACTACAAAAATGCATTGGATAATCCAGAATGTTGGATAAGCGAGTGTTGGATAAGTGAGACTCTACTGTGTGTGTGTGTGTGTGTGTATGTGTGTGTGTGTGTGTGTGTGTGTGTGTGTATATATATATATATATATATATATATATATATATATATATATATATAGTAAAGGTATAGGTTTCCCCTGACGTTAAGTCCAGTCATGTCTGACTCTGGGGGTTGGTGCTCATCTCCATTTCTAAGCTGAAGAGCCGGCGTTGTCCATAGACACCTCCAAGGTCATGTGGCCGGCATGACTGCATGGAGCGCCATTACATACATACATATACATATTAAATGTATACATACATATTAAATATACATACATATATTATAATATATAATATTATAAAAGCCTTCTTCATCATCATCATCATCATCATCATCATCATCCTAGGAACAAAAATCGTGTTACATAGTGTCATGTTCAGAACCCATGTAGAACTCAATGTGGTGTATGTTCCAAAGCACTGATTAAATTCAGAATATTTAGTTTTACAATGATCTCTGTTCATGATCATGAACCCTGGTGGGGATCGACATAATATTCTATACTGATGCTTACTTAAAGAGTAGTCACAGTTCTTTTTGGTAATGACAAATGTTGAGGAAAAAGAAGAACAATGCAAGAGAAGGCTGCCTGCTGCTGCAGGGGAACAGCCTTAGCCACGGGATTCTTTCAATGCACATGAGTCAGTGCCAACTTCCCGGGATTAATTCGCCCTATGGCTGATTCTTGTGGTTTCTCATGTTGGATAGAAAAGGGAGGAGGAAAGTGAGAGGGCGAGAGGATCAAATTGCCCTCACAGCATGGATTTCTGTGGAGTATCCACATGAAGGACGCCACTGGAGGAATGAGCAGGTGCACAGGTCTAATTATATCCTGCGTGTTGTGAAGGAGAAGCAAACTTTCCAGTTGTTTCTCATGTAGATGTGAGGTGGTGTTATTGGCAATCATTAAACGGAAGGAGTGAACAAGGACAAAGCATCTGGAGGGAACGAGAGGGAGGCGAGAGCATGGGAAAGAGATTAGCGTGGAAACATGGGCTGGAGAACAACATGCAACAAATAAACCACATGCTGTTAATTGGCACTAGACCTGGAGGTCATCCACCAAAGGAGAGGGGAGGAGATTCCAGATGTACAAAAGGAAATACTTTTTTTACACAGCCTGTAATTAACTGAGACAGTTCAGTGCCACAGGAAATACTAGTGGACACTTGTTTAGATGGCCTTAAATCAGTAAAATGATTCATACAGAATTGGTCAAGTAGTCAAAGTGACTATTCAAAACGGAGGACACTATGGGAACATCTAAAAGCCTATTAGGAATTGTGGGAGTTGAAGTCCAAAACACCTGAAGGGCTGAAGTTTGCCCTTGTCTGATCTGCACTGTAGAATTAGTGCAGTTTGATATCCCTTGAACTGCCAGGGCATAATAATAATAATAATAATAATAATAATAATAATAATAATAATAATAATAATAATCAGCTGATGACCCAAAATGCAGACTGTGCAAGGAAACCGATGAAACCATTGATCATATCCTCAGCTGCTGTAAGAAAATCGCACAGACAGACTACAAACAGAGGCACAACTATGTGGCCCAAATGATTCATTGGAACTTATGCCTCAAGTACCACCTCCCAGCAGTAAAGAACTGGTGGGATCACAAACCTGCAAAAGTATTGGAAAATGAGCACGCAAAGATACTGTGGGACTTCTGAATCCAGACTGACAAAGTTCTGGAACACAACACACCAGACATCACAGTTGTGGAAAAGAAAAAGGTTTGGATCATTGATGTTGCCATCCCAGGTGACAATTGCATTGATGAAAAACAACAGGAAAAACTCAGCCGCTATCAGGACCTCAAGATTGAACTGCAAAGACTCTGGCAGAAACCAGTGCAGGTGGTCCCGGTGGTGATGGGCACACTGGGTGCCGTGCCAAAAGATCTCAGCCGACATTTGGAAACAACAGACATTGTCAAAATCACGATCTGCCAACTGCAAAAGGCCACCCTACTGGGATCTGCACGCATCATCCGAAAATACATCACACAGTCCTAGACACTTGGGAAATGTTCGACTTATGATTTTGGGATATGAAATCCAGCATGTCTATCTTGTTTGCTGTTTCATACAATGTCGTTGTGTCAATAATAATAATAATAATAATAATAATAATAATAATAATAATAATACCTTTATTTTTCTACCCTGCCCCATCTCCCCGAAGGGACTCGGGGTGGCTTACATGGGGCCTTGCCCGACCTAACAATATAATAACAGCAACAAGACAATAAAACAAATATCCCAACAAATATCAATACTATGGGGTCTTGGAAGTTGTAGTTTGGTGAGGCATCAGCATTCTTTGGCAATGGAAGCTAAAGACCTTATAAAACTACAACTCCCATAATTCCATAACATTGAGTAATAGCAGTTAAAGTGAGGTTAAACTGCATTAATTCTACAGTGTAGATGCATCCTAGATGGACTCTAGGAGTAGATGGAACACATCATTGCATACGGATCATTGAGAAACCTCACTGTCCTACTTGGGCCTTTTGAGACCCTATGTACACTGCTATATAAAATCCAGGTTATCTGCGTTGAACTGAATTATATGGCAGTGTAGACACACATAATCCAGTTCAAAGCAGATAATCTGGATTATCTTGTTTAATAAACTGGATTATATGGTGGTGTAGATCCAGCCCAAGAAGAATCTGGTTGTCTCCCAGAACATTTTGTGATAGGATACTAATAACTCTTTCATTTTTACCAGAGCCATGATCAGCTCCATGTGGCCTGTAACCACCATGAGGTTGATCCACATCTACAGTAACCAAAATTATCAATGTTGATGTGTCCAGAATGGCTTGTTCCAGGCAGTTCTTCTTTGGGAAATCATGCAAAAGGAGATAGGATCTTTTTTAAAGGGTGTCCCTTTTATGGAATAATCTGATATTTAGCATTATTGCACTTGTGATTTTTTTTTTTAAAGAAATTGTAAGTAAGTGACAGAAGGGAAGAGGAAACAATCCATCTCAGGGACAACTGAGGATGAAAACTGAGGTGCATTTATGTGAATAAATAACCCTATACAATTTGAAAAATATCTGTTCCTGGTTTGAAAGTGAAATTTCCTCTTACATTGTGCGGTAAAGGTAAAGGTTTTCACACTAATTGTGTCCAATTCTGGGGGTTGGTGGTCATCTCAATTTCTAAGCCAGTGGTGTACATAGACATCTCCAAGATCACGTGGCTAGCATGACTGCGTGGACCACTGTTACCTTCCTGCTGGAGCGGTACCTATTGATCTACTCACATTTGCATGTTTTCGAACCGCTAGGTTGGCAGAAGCTGGGGCTAACAGCGGGAGCTCACTCTGCTCCCCAAATTCAAACCACCAGTCTTTTTGGTCAGCAAGTCCAGCAGCTCAGTGGTTTAATCTGCTGCACCACCGGGGGCTCCTCATTGTGCGGTACGTACTTTGAAAGTACTTGTCCTATACCAGAAACATCTTTTTTGTGTTGAATTGGTCAAGACTTTATGATGAGTGATTCATTGAAAAACTAGACCATTATGTGCTGCAGGATGTCCTTCTTTTTTTGCAGTTTAATAAACCCTATTCCATGTTTTTATGATTCAACCAATTAGCAAATGACATTTATAACTCAGGGACAAAAATTGTGTTAGGTAGTGTAATCAATGTATATGTGAAGGGATCAAACCTGTTGTTGATATACTCCAACCAGCACAATTGTGCAAATAATTAAGCAGATATATGTGCCTGTGCATGTGCTTGCCTATGTGTCACATTGCCATTCAATTCCGGGAAAACACATGGCAGCTGTCTTCCAGGATGTTTCTATAACACAAACTACCATTTTAGCCATCTTTGTATTCCAGGTGAATCAGGGCTAGACTACCAACCTCGAGGGGAGTCTGTTTCATATAATTATCAGTATTCAAAGAATGACTGTAGATGTTGTGGCTTAACAGCAGGTGAACAGTACTTATCTGAATATTAAATAAAGTGCAACTGGCTTTCTGGATATTTTTTTTTCCTGGAGAAAGAAACCTTTTCAAAGTCATTAGCAGAGAAGAACGGTGCAGAAGCTATAGGGACACCAAAGAGCCCGAATCTATGCATCCTTTGCTGTGTGCATCTTCAGTGCGGCTTATTCCAAGGACAATGTGGTAGGATCACATTCTATCTTTTCTGACCGAGACATTTTTGTTCAGCTTCCTTGAACCAAGGCATTTCCTTGAGCACAAGCCTATGCCTGAGCAGGATAATCAGGGCTGCTTAAGATAATTCAGAAACACTCTTGGCCATCTTCCCATTTTTAACCATTTTCTCATGTCCAACTTCCAAGTTGAATTAATATCTCATGCCAGAACATTTCAAATCCCAGATTTTTCTGGAACGTGGATGAGATCAGGTCACATTTTAAAACAATGAGATATCTAGATTTCGGAGGCAAAATATCATTAGCTTGCTTACAACATGTTATTAATTTCCCATAGTAACATACCCCCCACAACTGTCCTAATTTGGCAGAGACAGTGCCAATTCATACCCTATCACCCCACTGTTAAACCGTTTTCAAAATGCCTGTTTCTTTCTCTACACCCCATTTTCTAGGAGCCTCCGGTGGTGCAATGGGTTAAACTCTTGTGCCGGCAAGACAGTTCAAATCCAAGGAGAGTGGGTGAGCTCCCATCAAACATCCGGGCATCCCCTGGTCAACATACTTGCAGACGGCCAATTCTCTCACACCAGAAGCGACTTGTAGTTTCTCAAGTCACTCCTGGCACAAAAAACAAAACAAAACAAAAACCAGTGTTCTTCCTTAATTCATCTTAATTCAGTTTTTATTCAGACCCCTTCTACACTGCCATATAATCCAGGTTATCGAATGAGATAATCCACACTATCTGCTTTGATCTGAATTATATGAGTCTATACTCCCATATAATCCAGTTTAAAGATGATAATCTGGATTGCATATGGCAGTTTAGAATATGCCAAACTGAGATCAAGGTGTGAAAATGGTTTGCGCTCAACTCTGGCCCCATCAACACTGCCATATAATCTTCTATCTGTTCTGAGATTACCTGCTTCGAAGTGGATTATATAGCAGTGTAGACTCATACAATCTTGTTCAAAGCAGATAATCTGGGATCAGATACTAGATTATGTGGCAGTGTAGATCCAGCTTCAGCAGGGGGAAAGAAGAGAGGGGTGGAATACTGTATATACTGGAGTATAAGCCTACCCGAATATAAGCCGAGGCACCTAATTTTACCACAAAAAAATTGGGAAAACATTGACTCCAGTATAAGCCGAGAGTGGTAAATTTCAGAAATAAAAACAGATACCAATAAAATTACATTAATTGAGGCATCAGTAGGTTAAATGTTTTTGAATATTTACATAAAGCTCAAATTTAAGATAAGACTGTCCAGCTCTGATCAAATCATTATTCTCATCTTTTTCAATGTAAATGTGCTTATGTATGTTTTAATAATAATAGAGTTAAATAATACATGTAATAGTAATAAATACAGGAAAATAATACATGTAATAATAGAGTAAAATAATAAATGCAATAATTATAAGATCAGAGTGAAATAATAAATGTATTATTAATAATAATAAAAATAGAGTAAAATAAATGTAATAGTAGCAACAATAATAGAGAAAAATAATAAATGTAATAATACCAATAATAATAATAGAGAAAAATAATAAATGTAATAATACCAATAATAATAATAGAGAAAAATAATAAATGTACCATATATTCTCGAGTATAAGCTGACCAATATAAGCCAACCAGGACCCTCACCCGAGTATAAGCTGAGGGGGGCTTTTTCAGTCTTAAAAAAAGGGCTGAAAAACTAGGCTTATACTTGAGTATATACAGTATATTGTTCATCCCAGAAGTTTCAAGCAAAAACAAACAGCTGCTGCCTTGCCTTGCATTTTAGATAGCATATGCTGGAGGATATATTGTAACAAATGATCCATATACTTTTAAAATAGTATAAACCTACACAGATAATATAAAATATAATAATCATATACTTTATTTATAGTCTGCTCTGTCTCCCCGAGGGCAAACATTTAATGCCGTTACACAATTGACCAAGACAGACAATACATAAACAGAGGCAAGGCTTCCCCTGAGTAAATCTATTGCACAACAAGCAGGAAAGAAGACTCTAGCCCTTTCTACACTGCCATATAAAATCCAGATTATCTGCTTTGAACTGGATTATATTGCAGTATAAACTCATATAAAGCAGTTCAAAGTAGATAATCTGGATTATCTGCTTTGATAATCTGAATTATATGGCAGTATAGAAGAAGGGGCCTCTGCAACTGTTGTTGTGCATGTGTTGTGCATGTGGGACACTTCACTGCAATTATGAGAAACTGCAACCACATGCAACCACATGCACAACCCTTTTTACACTAAAAGGTCTGTTTCAACAGAACTCCATTCATATGAGATGATCGTTTGGTCATGGCAGTGATTATATGCAAGAAGTTGACACGTATCAATGGAGCTAATTTGCTTAACCGATAATAGCAGCTAACACAAGATATGATTAGGCATCATAGCATGGTTATTACAAGGAATATATCAAGCGTGTCCAACCTCGCCCCTTTGAAAAAATCTCCTTGCAGAAGAGACTCCTTCAGAGAGAGGCCTTTTTGGAGACACAGATTACAATCCATTGCATCCCTTGGTTTAAAAAGAATCATTTGGATTTATCAGCTTATTTATACAACCTCTTTGTCTGTCATGTTCATAGGATCTCTTTGGAAAATAGCACATGAAAGATGTTATCCCACACCATTTCCCACTGTCTTCTTTTAATCCTTCATTTCCACACTATTTCTGAGAGACCATTGGCCAACACACACTTTGGTGCTTCAAATGTTAGATCTGTTTCTGGATATATTTGACTTGCTGATTCCAAACAATGGCACCAGTTTTCTCCTATCATCTCTTGGTTTTGAGATACAGAACATATTCCATCAGTCTTCATCTGCTCATCCATAAGAAATCTATCCAATGTGATTTTTTGAATCAGTGCCACAAATGACTTCAGGAACGGGTCTAAAAATCAAAACACCAAGATTATTTTTTTGTGTTGGACTCTGTAGCTATTTATGGAGAATGCATTGAAATGGCTCCACATTTCCAGAAGCAATAATTTACTATGGGTTTTCATTACAGCCTGGAGAACTCTTTATCATATTTTGCCAATGATACATGGCCTGCAGGCTGTATACAGTTGTCCTTTCTGTTTAAGATAAAGGTTTTCCCCTGACATTAAGGGGAAAAGGTTTTCCCCTGACATGAACACCAACCCCAGAGTCGGACATGACTAGACATTAAGTCTAGTCATGTCCGACTCTGGGGTTGGTGTTCATCTCCATTTCTAAGCAGCCGGCGTTGTCCTTAGACACCTCCTAGCTCATGTGGCTGGCATGACTGCATGGAACTTCATTACCTTCCTGCTGGAGCAGTACCTATTGATCTACTCACATTTGCATGTTTTCGAACTCATAGCTTGGCAGAAGCTGGGACTAAGAGTGGGAGCTTCCCTCGCTACCTGGATTCGAACCACTGCCTTTTTTTGGTCAGCAAGTTCAGCAGCTCGGGGGGGGGGGGGGGCTTCCTTTCTGTTTACTGGCATGGAATAAACTTTGTGTATGATTCAGTCTTTTACCATGGACTTCTGCATTTAGGTGTATGTCTTGTTTACTACAGGGTTGCCCTTGCTATACAGGACATAAGATATCCATTCCAGGGTCCATTCTCTAGTATATTTGTGCAATTTGGAATCCATTTTTCTCACTTGAGCACATTCTCCTGTGTTTCCTGTGTTTTGGATTTGTTGACAGTTCCCTATCCAAACATTAACCAAGGCTGACCTTATTTAGTTTCCAAAAAATCAGACAGGATCCAGTGCTTCTGAATACCAAGATCAAGAATATAGTTCAGTATATTAGATCTCAAACAACTAATCACTATGTTTGTGTGTGGAATTATTTCAAGATGTAATGAAAGAAGGGAAAGAAAGGAACACAATGCCTCGCTATTAATTGAGTAAACTTCTTTATGTAACATTCTGCATGCGTTGTCGTACTGAGCGCCTTTTTTGACGTTCAAAGCAATTCGAGCCACTTTTTTCTTACTATTTTTTTAGTAATCTAAAAAAATAATGAAAATAAGCACTTGTCAAAAATGATGATCTCCACTGGAAAATAAATGTTTACTAAAGACTTCTTTCTGTGTTCTCTTACAGCATTAATAATATTTTTCTTTCTCCAAAGTTTTCTTGCATCCTTCAAAGAGATTGATTTCGCTGGGAAGAACAAACATATGCAAATTTAAAGTTGACTGCTGTTAAACTCCCCTCGCCCCCTCCTTTTCGTACCACAAAGAAATGCATCAGATAATTCCATATTGTGAATCTACTGTATTTATGTGTGCTTTTATCATGTCTCCCCTTCCCGGCAATAAAGCACTATCTTATTCTTCGGCTGTGTTGAGGCCAAACCCTTGTGGATAGCCTTATCCAGACTTGTACAGTGTTGGTTGTACAGACTTGTACAGTTAGGCTAAGCTTAAGAGAGGTCAAGGAGAGCCTTCACCTTGCAGTTGTGCCCAACTGCCAGCAATTAGTATCAATAGCAATATCAATGGGATTGACAGTATTTATTGAGCAACATAGAAACAGAAAGGACTTCAGGGTTGTTGTGTGTTTTCTGGGCTGTATGGCCATGTTCCAGAAGTATTATCTCTTGATGTTTCGCCCACATCTATGGCAGGTATCCTCCGAGGTTATGAGGTACCTCACAACCTCTGAGGATGCCTGCCATAGATGTGGGTGAAACGTCAGGAGAGAATACATCTGGAACATGGCATACAGCCCGGAAAACACACAACAACCCCGTGATTCCAAACATGAAAGCCTTCGACAACACAGAAAGGACTTCTCCTTTTCTCCTGGCTTCAAACTACAGGAAAGGAGATTCCACCTGAACATCAGGAAGAACTTCCTCACTGCGAGAGCTGTTGGGCACTGGAACTCTCTCTATGCTCCGGAGTGTAGCGGAGGCTCCTTCTTTGGAGGCTTTTAAACAGAGGCTGGATGGCCATCTGTCGAGGGTTCTTTGAATGTTATTTTCCTGTTTTTTGGCAGTGGGTTGAACTGGAAGGCCTATTAGGTCTTTTCCAACTCTATGTTTTGCTGATTCAATGATTCTAAGTTGGATGAGAAAGTCAAATTCAGGCATAAGTCGTCCCCCCCCCCCCCGCCCCATTATCAGAAAATAGAAAGAGGGAGGATATGTACACTTATTTCCTTTGGAGGCTAACTGCATATTAGTTTGGAAACATACAATAATTCTCTACCATAGAGAAGATGGACGGGGATAGGCCTTCATTATTATTGGTTCCTGTCTGGATCCATTCTCTACCGAACAGCTGTGTTCAGTGCCCTGGGTGGTTGGGAAGGAGAGAAGGCCCATCATTTTGGGGAGGAAGAATTTGTGGTTCCTAAGTGGTAAAAACGCATTAGGAGGCGGACAATCTATCACAATTCCCTTTCTAAAAAGCAGAATTTTGCAACATATCCTTTTAATTACATTAATTTGAGCCTCTACATATCCCACTGAGATAAGTATCGTCAAACAGCTGAAGTTTTCAAAGTTGATTTTTTAAATAAAAAAAAAACAACCACAGTTGATTAACTTAGATGAACTAGCCAATTAGCACACCAATTAATTAACCAATTAAATTTATTACAACCATCTCAGCAATAATACAATGAGGACATTTAATTAAAATAACAGCTTCCTTTTGACGGAACAACACAGACACAATTATTTATTTTGAGGAAGGGGAGAAAACAAATCCAGATGCATTGCTTGTACTGGGAAGCATGTGTAGATGATTGAAAACACTTTTCCTCTGCAAGGCAGTAGTACTAACTACACAGCTTTCCAAAGTGAGTATCCATTGAAAAGTTAAGCTCTATCTTCCTATTTTAGGACCTTGATGGAGACCTCTGAGTCTTCAGATCAGAAGGGGGTTATCAATGTAGGTTTTTGTGTTGATCTGGCCATCAGTTATTATGGAAAACAATCCAATTGGAAAATATGTAATTTTCAATTTTAGGGCATTGCAGGACTGCTCAGGCTAAATCCCTGGTGAGTCCCGATGACAGTTATGTGTGTACTGTTGCTAAATCATATTGACTGGTCAACTGATAGAGATTCATGTATTTAGCAAGACTCTCTTATGGCATATTATTAAAATTGATTTGGTTTTGTTTTGTTTTTGTTGGGATATTGTGATTGAAGAATCGAGGGAGGCAGATCTTGAGGCTCCGGCTCTGCACTTCTCCAACCCCAAAGGCGAAACTGTGCCCTAACATTTCCAATGTGATAATCATCTCCATGTAGTTCATCGACATGAATACTGGTCAGATGGCCTGTATTTTATTAAGCAAAATAGGGTCATAAGTTAAATACACGTTCAGGGTCAGTGAACAAACACAAAGAAGATTAGGGAAACAAAAGCATGTGACTAGAGGGGGTGACATCCTACTGAGGGTTAATCTAGCAGAAATGTATTAAGGCATGTAAACTACTCTCTCCTTTGTTGCTTGGCATATGACACCACATTGCTATTGCAATGTGTTTCCTTGAATGGAGATATCTTCAGCCAAAGGATGGTCTTGTCATGATCTCTGCACTCCTAATGCTAATGCCAAAGGGTTTGCTCTCATACAGAGACAATGGCACTCATGCTAATTCACGCTAGTCCCAGCAATGAGATGTTCACACAAAGAGAGAGATTCACATTCACACCAGGCTAGTGTGATGAAATGAACCAGTGAAGAAGTGTGGCACTGCAAAATTTCAAAACAGAATATAGCAGAATGAATGCAGTTTTTAGAGCACAACTTCCTTCCCTTCAGACACAGTGAGGTTATTATGGGAACGGTAGTCTATTAACACCGGAAAGGTCATAGTTGCCCACCCATGCTTTAGCAAACTAGAATGGTTTCCAGTAGTGTGGATATGGGCAGATGTGGTCTGCATTGGCTTGCCTGAGAACACAGCTTTCCAAACAGTATGTCGCGATATTACTGTGTCGGCTGCTCTGTGTAGGAGTGTCCCGTAGTTGTAATGATAAATCTCTACATCTCTGTGAAATAAGCACTTAGTCGTATATATGGCCATGGTGGTCCATGCCTTAGTTACCTCCAGATTGGATTACTGTAATGCACACTACGTGGGACGGCATTTGAACACAGCTCAGAAACTCCAACTAGTACAACGAGTAGTGGCCAGGTTGTTATCTGGAGCAAATTATAGGGAGAGGACTACTCCTCTATTGAAACAGCTCCACTGGCTGCCAATAATAATAATAATAATAATAATAATAATAATAATAATAATAATAATAACAACTTTATTTTTATACCCTGCCCCATCTCCCCGAAGGGACTTGGGGCGGCTTACATGGGGCCTGACCCGATAAAACAAACAAATAACAGTAACAAAGCAATAAAACAATTATCCCAGTAAAAAACATCAACATCAATAAAAACAATCATTAAAATCAACAAGCAGGATACAATATTAAAAACAGGAGACTAAGTCGTTGATCCCAGGCAAAGTGCAGAGTGTTACGAAATGGGGAAAGGAAATTTCACAGTCGAATGGACAATAAAGTGCAGTATAAAATGGCAAGACAACAACAATGGGACTATTATGGAATGGACAGATAGATCAATCCAGCAACAATTAAACAATAAATGTCTGATCCCAATTAAAAGTTCTGGATATTAACTATAAAGTCCTAAATGGTTCAGGTCCTGCCTATCTATTTGACCACATCTCCTATTATGTACCAGCACGAACTTTACGATACACCGAGGAGGCCCTTCTCTCGCTCCTGCCATCGTCTCAAATGCGTTTCGTGGGGACGAGGGAAAGGGCCTTTTTGGTTGTGGCTCCCTGGCTCTGGAACTCCCTTCCGAAAGAGATTAGACTAGCGCCCACGCTGACCTCCTTCAGGAAAGATCTGAAAACCTGTTGTTTTCAAACCATTTTTAATTAAGAAGAACATCAAAGTGAGCCCCTACTACTTTTTATTCCAACACTTTGCACCTTATCGCTATATCATTCCTCTAGAAGTTATAATGCATTGCCCCTTGTTAACCTTATTCCTCACCCTTAGTCTGAAGATTGAAGTACCTACTATACCGCTCCAAGGCATTGAACATGTTTTAATTGTTTTTAAATTGTTGTTGTTGTATGTTTTTTTGATGTATTTATTGCTGTGTTTGAATTTGTTTTTACTGTTGTATTTTTATATTGTTTGGGCATGGTCCCTTTGTAAACCGCCCCAAGTCCCCTTGGGGAGATGGGGTGGGATATAAGAATAAAGTATTATTATTATTATTATTATTATTATTATTATTATTATTATTATTGTTCAAGAAAATATAAATTACAGGTTTTCATGAGAGATGTTGTATCCAAATCTCCTATAAGGGGTTGGTTTCCCCTCCGGTTTGATAGTAAAACTGAATTACTGTGTCGTGAAATGATCTACAGTAGAGTCTCACTTATCCAATACTCGCTTATCCAACGTTCTGGACTATCCAACGCATTTTTGTAGTCAATGTTTTCAATACATCGTGATATTTTGGTGCTAAATTCGTAAATACAGTAATTACTATGTAGCATTACTGTGTATTGAACTACTTTTTCTGTCAAATTTGTTGTATAACATGATGTTTTGGTGCTTAATTTGTAAAATCATAACCTAATTTGGTATTTAATAGGCTTCTCCTTATTCTCTCTTTATTATCCAACATATCCGCTTATCCAACATTCTGCCGGCCCGTTTATGTTGGATAAGTGAGACTCTACTGTATTTCTAAAATGTATGTCACCAACATGAAATGCTTAGAAAGCTCTGCCTTAGAATGCTGAATCTCCTCATATTCCTCCTTTAAAAAAATATTTTATTAAAAATGCCCCTCTCATGTAGTTGATTCGGGGGCAATTTTGTAAATGACATTTGCCCGCACTCAGGCACAAGAGTTGGCCTTTTTTCCCAACCAAAATATAACGTGAAAGCCAACCTGACTATTAAAAAGTCATTTCCTGGTTGATAAATGGTCTGTAAAGGCCCAAGAGAAGGGAACATTGTGTATGTTTAGATAAGGAAAATGGGATGGTAGTCTCTTGGAGGACTCCAAATGGTTCTGAGATGGCACATATGATCTACAGATGGGGAGGCTAGATCGAAAACAGGGGATTTCTGTACTTCGGCTGGTTGTGCCGAAAAGCAGGTGCCATTTGTCCCAAAACCAGGTGACAAAGAAGACCTGCTTTGAAGCATCAACAAAAGAAGAAGAGGCAATCCTAGCATAAAGTGAAGCACAGAGGCTAGTTATACTTTGAGAAACTCTTTTGTTGGAGTGCTGAGAGGAACCAACGTTCATTCCTTATGACAAGGCGACTTGAGGGAGCTCCACGTAATGCCATCTTGTCCCGCAACTGGGTGTCAGACTTGCTTATGTAACGCAGGGCCCTTCTCCAATGAGCCTTGAGTCCTCCTGTGCAACAAGGACATTGCTGTTGTTGTTGTTGTTGTTGTCACTGCTAAATGCGAAACCCGGAGGTCAACCTTTCAGCATTTCCCGCCGTCAAACCACTCTGTCTTGAAAAATGCATCGACGGATTTGCTAAATGGAAGCCTTATTCACATCCCATCTGATCATAATGTCACAAAAGCCATAAAATTACAAATCAGTTTCAAGGTGGAAGACATGACAGCAAACTATAAGTACACAAGAACTACATTAAATATCAGTCTTCATTTGTCCTTACCACTTCAGCGCTACCTCCCCGGTTCAGAGCGACTCCAGCGCCGCGCACAGCTTGAGACAGCCTAAGATCCATTTTAGAGTGGACTTGAAATATAAATGACAGTTCGCACTACACATGAACATAGACAACTGTATGAAATATTTAAATAAAGACAGAAAAGAACAGAGGAAACCAACAGAGCCTTTGGCAGACCCAGCCGTGGGGAATATAGCAGCTTGAGATTCATTGCAAATCTCATCTTTAATGTTATTCTTAGTTCAATATTTTGTAGCACTCTGAAGTAAATCTTTTTGTGCTGTCTCCCTTCCTGCATGTTCTCCCTCTCCCCCCCTGGTCCCTTATAGTTTTTACAGAAACCTAATATATTTTCAATAACATTGATTTGTGAAGTGTTTTTTGTTATGGGTTGGAGTCTTTCTGTTATTTTGTACAACTCAATAAAAACCATCACGCATTGAGCCTTTTAAAAAAATGTGTAAGCTATTGATCTCCAGCCTAAATCCTGTTGCCTGTTTGCCTCTCAAATCCAAATCATCTTTACTTGACTATTGAAGTACATGGCTTTCTATTTTTGATCTTGGATATGCTTTTTACACCTCCTAAAATGCAATAATAAAGCTCTGACGCCAAGACATAATCTGGGAAGATGGAAATATTTGTTTTGTACAAAGGGCAAAGGGGAGGACCAATTAAGGCAGTTTACAGGATAGTTCCAAGATTTGGAACCAGTTTTTAGAATAAAAAAAGATTTTCACATAAATTTAGGGAAACTCACTTGCACAAAAGTTCAAACCATCTTTTGAGCAACCCAGCCCAATCCATTCTATATTCAAGTCAAACTGATATAATATTGTTAAGTCTGCATTCTATTTTTCCATGAAGATTCTCTGTGCCCACAAACTTTGTGCATCCTAGCTTCAGTATTAGCGTAATATTGAACTGGCTTCACATTTTAGTCTGAGCTATCCAAGGTGCTGAAGCCTGTTGACAAAATAGGTCTACCCATTGAACAGCTCCTTTAAAGTTTGGACTAAAGCTCAGAGTTGAGAAAGAGGTGTCATTTTATTTTGCTACCAGTTAACATCTTAACCTGGACCTGGAACCTACATTATTTTGTTATCTGATGCCTACAACACACACATGCATACACACATTACAAAAAGCACAATCCATTATCATCTATTTTTATTCTGAAACTATATTCCTCATATCCCAATGACATACAAAATCCTGAATACTTGTTTATCTCAAATTGTTGTTCAAGTAACTTCTAAATTTTGGATTGGTGGCACCCTTGTATATAAATCTTTTTTTCCTTCTACAATAAGATGATTATTTTAAAGGTATCTGAATAAGCAACTGGAATTTCTAGGAAGCTTTCCTTACTCTCCTTAATATCCGCATCTTTCCCTCCTATTTAACACCCCTCCCTTTTCCACAGGCTTCTGAATTAATGATGACGACATTTTAAAAATTACATCAATGGCTCTGCATAAGCCAGAGAAAGCAGGAGGATCCAGAGTTTCAGAAGTAATCTGGGACATCTTTAATTCACCCTTCTCAGACTGCAGGCATTGCAGAGAGGATTGAAGAAGCTTATGCTTGGCTCTCAGTCTCTAAATTATAAAGTTAAAAGCAAACTTGTGATCAAGACCCTAAAAAATAACTCCTGATCATTAAAAATTCCCCACCATTACAAAAAATTGTCTCTTCTACTTTCCTTATTGGCTCCTCTTGGCTTTGGTTTATTGTTTTTGAGATTTGTGTACAGGAATTGTTTTCTGAGATTTTTCTGAATAATATCCCCAGCAATTAAAAATACAAAATAATGCAATAATTTGGAAGGTTTCAGAGCTTTTGAAAAATGAAATGGTCACTGTTTCCCACAGTTTGTAGGTGATGGTAGTGATGATAGAGACCACACTACTTACAATGAAGTTGCATTTCTTTATATGGGCAGAAGCAGATAGAAGGATATTGGATTGTGAAATTGCACTTTACCTATCCAAACAATATCATCTTTCCTTATGATCTAAGCCAGTGATGGCCAACCTATGACATGCGTGTCAGCACTGACACGCCTAGCCATTTTTGCTGACACGCTGCCGCATGCAGATTGGTTGGATGAGTATGTCTTTTGTAGCCAAATTTGGTGTGATTTGGTCCAGTGGTTTTGTTGTTTACTCCATGGGAATTATGCAATATATATATATATATATATACAGTAGAGTCTCACTTATCCAACACTCGCTTATCCAACGTTCTGGATTATCCAACGCATTTTTGTAGTCAATGTTTTCAATATATCGTGATATTTTGGTGCTAAATTTGTAAATACCATAATTACAACATAACATTACTGCGTATTGAACTACTTTTTTCTGTTAAATTTGTTGTAAAACATGGTGTTTTGGTGCTTAATTTGTAAAATCATAAACCTAATTTGATGTTTAATAGGCTTTTCCTTAGTGCCTCCTTATTATCCAACATATTTGCTTATCCAACATTCTGCCGGCCCGTTTATGTTGGATAAGTGAGACTCTACTGTATATATATATATATATATATATATATATATATATATATAATCATTCTATTATTATTGTAGTATATTATGATATTATTACTATATTATTATTATTATTATTATTATTATTATTATTATTCATGACTACATTGAAACTAGAATAGAGAGAAATCAGTGTGGAAACAGCAAGAGGTACCATAGATTGTTGTACATGGAAATAATGGTAGTAAATAGTTTTTGATTTATTAAATACAGTTATATATTACAATTATATATTTTTGTTATTTAAACTATACATATTGCAAAATTATGGTTTTTTTCTTGAAGTGACACACCAACCAAGTCATGCTAGGTTTTTTGATGAATTTTGACACACCAAGCGCAAAAGGTTGCCCATCACTAATCTAAGCTAAGCAAGGTCAGTCTGGATTAATGCTTGAATGGGAGACCACCAATAAATACACTGCGATGTAGTCTATATTTCAAAGGAAATAACTGGCAAATCTACCTCTGAGTATTCCTATGAAACTCATGGAAATACCATACATTGACAGGCAACTTGAAGGTAGATGCTGAGTACAGACTCTGCTTGTGAGTTTCCAAAGGTATCTGATCGTGTTCAACATTGTATAAAAGGTAAAGGTTTCCCCTGACATTAAATCCAGTTATGTCTGACTCTGGGGGTTGGTGCTCATCTCCATTTCTAAGCCGAAGAGCCGGCGTTGTCCATAGACAAGGTCATGTGGCCGGCATGACTGCATGGAGCGCCGTTACCTTCCCGCCAAAGCGGTACCTATTGATCTACTCACATTGACATGTTTTCGAACTGCTAGGTTGGCAGAAGCTGGAGCTAACAGTGGGCGCTCACTCCGCTCCTGGGATTTGAACCTGGGACCATTCGGTCTGCAAGTTCAGCAGCTCAGTGCTTTAACACACCTCACCATCGGGGTTCCTTTTTTTTTTTGTATACAAAAAGACAAATTAGACAAATTCCTTCACTGAACCAAAACAAGGCAGTAGAAACATTTTTACCTGTCAGAAATATCTAAAGGGGTTTGAGAAAAGTCACATCAACTGTGTTGCTCCATAAGCTGGCGCCATCAAAGCTACACAGGTTATGGAATTGCGGGATGCTTGCCAGAGAAAGAGAGAGAGAGGAAGCAAGAAAGAGGCAATAAAACATAGGAAGTGACACATACAAAATAAAATTCACTTTCCTAAAAGCTTCCCTGCTCCTTAACAAAGGCTTCCTCCCCCAGACATTGACGTTCTCCTTGTCCATGCATTTCTAGCACCTCATTTCTGTTCTTTCTGAATCTTTTTACGACAACCGTACTTCCTTCCCCTGCATTGAAAGACCATCCCTTCACTGTACAATAGTTCTATTAATATTATAGCTAGTGTTATTTTCACCATTGTTTTTCTTCTTCTTCTCTGCTTCATTCTTAATGAACTAAATACATCCAGTACCAGCTGACTCTACTACTTTCACTCTTCTTTCAGGAATGTACAGATCAGATTAGTTTAGTTTGTGTCATGATTTTCTGTCCATCCCAGCCCATTTTTTTACCTTAATCTACATTCTGTTTTAATCCACAAAGGCTACCTAAGTAATACTCAACTTTCTCTCCAAATAAATATTTTCAATATTATGTTTTTCCTAAAATGTGTATCTTAAAGCACATTTTGATATATTTGTTTGAGGTGAAAATTATACCAGGCTTAGCATTCTCAGCCAGAAGGCTTGATTTCAACTTCATTGTAGAATCAATCCAGTTTAACACCAATGTAACAGTCATGATTCGTTACTATGGAATCCTGGGATTTGTAGTTTGGTGAGGCACCAGCACTTTATGTCAGGATAAGCTAAAACTGCAACTCCCAGGATTTCACAGTAGGGACTAAGCAGTTAAAGTTGTGTCAGATGGTCTTAATTCTACAGTGTAGAAGCATTTCTCTACTGCTTCACCAAACTACAAACCCATAGGATACAGTCTTGATCCATTGCATCAATGATGCAGCCTTGATATATTGCACACAGAAGAGCATACCATTGGTGGTACAACAGCCATCACACCAGAGTAATTCCACAACAGGATTGAGTCTCACGTGCCCTTTCTAATATCTATATCCAGGATATTCTAAGCCTTTAAAAGGCCATGACTAATTCTTTGATGAAAACTCTGAAAGAAACGGAAAGTTCTTTGTCACAGTGGCGCCATATGTTCATAAGCATTGCGAGTGAGTGATAAATACATTAAAATCATGCTGGTGCTATGCCAAATATTTTCCCCATTACCAAAGAAGATTCTTGTTTATCGCATGTACAATTTTGGTTACTTAAAAAAAACCCTGAGGTGTCTGGCAATTCAGGCTTGATTAGCAGTCTCCAGTTTTGATTAGTAAATTGCGGGAGTAATCAAGGTTAATTCTCATTGCCGAGGCTCCCCTCCTCCATTTCTTATTTCTTCAAGAGAAATGTCTGTCTTCTGCACAGGAGGAGGAATATTTCCACAAAAGTGTACATGATGTTTCTGAAAAAGAAACAAAAGGTTTGTGGATCGTCTGATTGTATAACAATGGCACCATGATGTGTAAGTTCCTTCTGTTCTCTTTTACCTGGGAATAGATTCTATTGATCCCACAGGGACGTATTTCTAAGTAGACATATGCAAGAGCAGAGGGATCAAATTCTTAAATAAGATGCACTTCCATGCAAGAGGATTCTGTCTTGGGAAAGAAAAAGCAATCATTTATCAAAATACAGAGAAAGCCAAAGCCTTGCTTTTTACTTGGGGGAGAATCCAGTGGCACAGTGGGTTAAACTGCTGAGCTACTGAATGTGCCGACAGAAAGGCTGGCGGTTAAATCCGGGAAGCGGGGTGAGCTCCTGCTGTTAGCCCCAGCTTCTGCCAACCTAGCAGTTCGAAAACATGCAAATGTAAGTAGATCAATAGCTACCGCTCCGGCGGGAAGGTAACAGCACTCCATGTAGTCATGCTGGTCACATGATGTTGGAGGTGTCTACGGACAACACCAGCTCTTTGGCTTAGAAATGGAGATGAGCACCAACCCCCAGAGTCGGACACAACTAGACTTAATGTCAGGGGAAACCTTTACCTTTACTTTATATCAAAATATAATCAAAATACAGAGATAGCCAAAGCCTTGCTTTCTAAGTGGGGGAGAGCAAAAGGTGGCACACGCCAGCATCCTGCTAGAGGTGTGTATAGAAGTTTGACTTACAACCTCATCCCATGAAGGTTGGGGTTAGGGTTAGGGTTATCGTCTTCTTACCATAGCATTTGTTCCATTCTATTTTAAGGAAAACGGATAATGAGGTTCTGTTCAGGCATCCTCAGAAGTTTTTTCAGAAGGCTATTGGGAATGAGGCAAAGTGGTGTGTGTGTATATATGTGTGTGTGTATGTGTGTGTGTGTGTGTGTGTGTATTTATATATATATATGAAGGAATATTTCCCTTTTTTGTGGAGTACAACTGGAGCATTTTCTTGAGAGTCCACTGTAGGCACTGCATGCTGTTGCTAACAGATTTGTTCAATTGCATGGTATTCAGATACCTTTTACTGTAACCATGTAATTTATATATATATATATATATATATATATATATATATATATACACACACACACACACACACACACACACACACACACACACACACATACACAGTAGAGCCTCACTTATCCAAGCTAAACGGGCCCGGCAGAAGCTTGGATAAGTGAATATCTTGGATAATAAGGAGGGATTAAGGAAAAGCCTATTAAACATCAAATTAGGTTAGGATTTTACAAATTAAGCACCAAAACATCATGTTTTACAACAAATTTGACATAAAAAGCAGTTCAATACGCAGTAATGTTATGTTGTAATTACTGTATTTACGAATTTAGCACCAAAATATCACGATATATTGAAAACATTGACTACAAAAATCGCTTGGATAATCCAGAAACTTGGATAAGCGAGGCTTGGATAAGTGAGACTCTACTGTATGTATGTATATATATATATATATATATATATATATATATATATATAGTGTCAGGAGCAACCTGAGTCGCTTCTGGTGTGAGAGAATTGGCCGTCTGCAAGGACGTTGCCCAGGGGACGCCCGGATGTTTTGATGTTTTACCATCCTTGTGGGAGCTTTCTCTCATGTCCCCGCATGGAGCTGGAGCTGATAGAGTGAGCTCATCCACGTTCTCCCTTATTTATTTATTTATTTATTTATTTACTTACAGCATTTATATTCCGCCCTTCTCACCCCGAAGGGGACTCAGGGCGGATCACATTACACATATAGACAAACATTCAATGCCTTTTAACATAGAACAAAGACAAACAAACATAGGCTCCGAGCGAGCCTCGAACTCATGACCTCCTGGTCAGAGTGATTCATTGCAGCTGGTTGCAGGTGGCTTGCTCTCCAGCCTGCGCCACAGCCCTGGGTGGGATTTGAACCTGGCAGCCTTCAGGTCAGCAACCCAACCTTTAGGTTACAAGGCCTTAACCCATTACACCACCGGAGGCTCCATATGTATGCTCCATCCCCAATCATAGACCAGGAGCAACAGGAACATCCTTGGGAGAGTAATGGGCTCTCGGATGTATCTCAATGGATTGTCATTGATGAATGCACTGGGGATGTTGAGGAGGAGGACAACACTTTACACCTACATGATTCACTTCAACAGGAACACTCTTCAGAGGACATACACACTGTCTTGCACAAAAGGGACCCTGTCAATCCTCAAAGGAAACAGGTCTTGGTAGTAGGTGACTCCCTCCTTAGAGGAACGGAAGTCATCATTTCCAGACCGGATGGGATGGCTCGAGAAACATGCTGCCTCCCGGGGGCAAAAATACACCATATCACTCAGAGGCTCAGCAGGCTCCTAAAGCCCCATCACCCTCCCCACCTTATGTTGATTCATGTAGGTACCAATGACACCGCTAGGCATACTTTTCAAAAGATCACAAATGATTTTCGAGCTCTGGGAACAGAGCTAAAACTGTATAATGTACATGTGATCTTTTCATCCCTCATCCCCGTTGTAGGACACGGCTCTACAAGGGCCGGAAAAATAGTACAGGTAAATAACTGGCTCAGAAAATGGTGTCAAGAGGAGCATTTTGGCTTCCTTGACCATGGTCTACTCTTCCAAGAGGATGGACTACTGGCAAACGATGGGGTGCATCTCACACAAGTAGGAAAACATCTTTTTGCACACAGACTCACAAACCTCATCAGGCGCACTTTAAACTAGATCCACTGGGGGAGGGGAACAATAGCCTGGCGAACACTATATTACCCACGACCACAGGGAACCGCCGAAAGGCTAAACGGAGGGCTGCACAAACACAGCAAGGACCAAGTACAGAGAGCGCAATAATCCCAAATAAACAGTTCGAGGGGAGGTCACAGGGGCTTACATGTCTTTACACTAATGCTCAGAGCATGGGAAACAAGCAAGATGAACTCCAACTCCTAGCACAGCACCACACATACGATGTCATAGGCATCACTGAAACCTGGTGGGATGACTCCCATCACTGGAATTTAACCATTGAGGGCTATAACCTCTTTCACAGAAATAGAACAAAGGGGAGAGGAGGGGGAGTAGCTTTATATGTCAAAAACAGTTACGTTGCAGAAGAAATGCAAGACTGTAATCCGGGAAACCAGCTTTCCTGCTTCTTAGCAGGGGGTTGGACTAGATGGCCCATGTGGTCTCTTCCAACTCTACTATTCTATGATTCTATATATATGAAAGGAATATTTCCCTTTTTGTGGAGTACAGCTAGAGCATTTCCTGCCGAGTCCATTGTAGGCACTGCATGCTGTTGCTAACAGATTTGTGCAATTGCATGGTATTCAGATACCTTTTACTGTAACCAATTTTTCTTCTTAACACTTAGATAAGGGGATCCCTTTTGGGGGTCAGAACCCACACTTCAAGATGTAGTGGTTTAGATAACCTTCTTTTTTAAAAAAATGTGCAGATGTAAACTGTGACCAAGTAACATCAGAGTGTGGTCAAGATCATAGAATCATAGAATCATAGAATAGTATAGTTGGAAGAGACCACATGGGCCATCTAGTCCAACCCCCTGCTAAGAAGCAGGAAATCACATTCAAAGCACCCCCGACAGATGGCCATCCAGCCTCTGCTTAAAAGCCTCCAAGGAA
Source organism: Anolis carolinensis (assembly GCF_035594765.1). NCBI lineage: Eukaryota > Metazoa > Chordata > Lepidosauria > Squamata > Anolidae > Anolis > Anolis carolinensis. The sequence goes on from NW_026943820.1 coordinate 16,887,127, forward strand.
GGAGCCTCCACCACGGCCCCGGGGAGAGAGTTCCACTGTCGAACAGCTCTCACAGTGAGGAAGTTCTTCCTGATGTTCAGGTGGAATCTCCTTTCCTGTAGTTTGAAGCCATTGTTCCGTGTCCTAGTCTGCAGGGCAACAGAAAACAAGCTTGCTCCCTCCTCCCTATGACTTCCCCTCACGTATTTGTACATGGCTATCATGTCTCCTCTCAGCCTTCTCTTCTGCAGGCTAAACATGCCCAGCTCTTTAAGCCGCTCCTCATAGGGCTTGTTCTCCAGACCCTTAATCATTTTAGTCGCCCTCCTCTGGACGCTTTCCAGCTTGTCAACATCTCCCTTCAACTGTGGTGCCCAAAATTGGACACAGTATTCCAGGTGTGGTCTGACCAAGGCAGAATAGAGGGGGAGCATAACTTCCCTGGATCTAGACGCTATTCCCCTATTGATGCAGGCCAGAATCCCGTTGGCTTTTTTAGCAGCCACATCACATTGTTGGCTCATGTTTAACTTGTTGTCCACGAGGACTCCAAGGTCTTTTTCGCACACACTGCTGTCAAGCCAGGCGTCCCCCATTCTGTATCTTTGATTTCCATTTTTTCTGCCGAAGTGAAGTATCTTGCATTTGTCCCTGTTGAACTTCATTTTGTTAGTTTTGGCCCATCGCTCTAGTCTGTCAAGATCGTTTTGATTTCTGCTCCTGTCTTCTGGAGTGTTAGCTATCCCTCCCAGTTTTGTGTCGTCTGCAAACTTGATGATCGTGCCTTCTAACCCTTCGTCTAAGTCGTTAATAAAGATGTTGAACAGAACCGGGCCCAGGACGGAGCCCTGCGGCACTCCACTTGTCACTTCTTTCCATGATGAAGACGACGCATTGGTGAGCACCCTTTGGGTTCGTTCGCTTAGCCAATTACAGATCCACCTAACCGTAGTTTTGTCTAGCCCACATTTTACTAGTTTGTTTGCCAGAAGGTCGTGGGGGACTTTGTCGAAGGCCTTACTGAAATCCAGGTACGCTACATCCACAGCATTCCCTGTATCGACCCAACTCGTAACTCTATCGAAAAAAGAGATCAGATTAGTCTGGCATGACTTGTTTTTGGTAAATCCGTGTTGACTATTAGCAATGACCGCATTTGTTTCTAAGTGTTTGCAGACCACTTCCTTAATGATCTTTTCCAGAATTTTGCCTGGTATTGCTGTGAGGCTGACCGGACGGTAATTGTTTGGGTCGTTCTTTTTTCCCTTCTTGAAGATAGGGACCACATTCGCCCTCCTCCAATCTGCTGGGACTTCTCCCGTTCTCCAAGAGCTCTCGAAGATAATTGCCAGTGGTTCTGAAATAACTTCCGCTAGTTCCTTCAGTACTCTTGGGTGTAGCTGATCTGGCCCTGGGGACTTGAATTCGTTTAGAGAGGCCAAGTGTTCCTGGACAACTTGTTTCCCTATTTGGGGTTGGATTTCCCCCAATCCTTCGTCCATTCCATGTTGCTGAGGTTGAAGATGGCTTTCTTTTTGTGAGAAGACTGAGGCAAAGAAGGCATTAAGTAGTTCTGCCTTTTCCCTGTCCCCTGTCGCCAGCACCCCATCTTCTCCTTGCAATGGCCCTATCGCCTCCTTTTTCTTCCTTTTTCTACCAACGTAAGCAAAAAAGCCTTTTTTGTTGTTTTTTATGTCCCTGGCAAGCCTGAGCTCATTTTGCACTTTAGCCTTGCGAACCTTTTCCCTACAGGTGTTGGCTATACGTTTGAATTCTTCTTTGGTGATTTCTCCCCTTTTCCACTTCTTGTGCATGTCACTTTTGAGCTTTAGCTCAGTTAGAAGTTCTTTGGACATCCATTCTGGCTTCTTTGCACTTGTCTTATTTTTCTTCTTTGTTGGCACTGTTTGCATTTGCGCCTTGAGTATTTCACTTTTGAAAAACTCCCATCCATCCTTAACTCCCTTGTTTTTTTAATATCGGTGTCCATGGAATGCCGCTCAGTAATTCCTTCATTTTTTGGAAGTCAGCTCTCTTAAAGTCCAGAATGCGTGTTTGACTTGTCTTAGTTTCAGCATTCCTTTGTATTGCAAACTGCAGGAGCACATGGTCACTTGCCCCTAAGGATCCAACCACTTCAACTGTATTGATCAGGTCTTCCACATTTGTTAAGATTAGATCAAGAGTTGCTGATCCCCTTGTTGCCTCTTCTACCTTCTGGACCATAAAATTATCTGCAAGGCAAGTGAGGAATTTGTTGGACTTTGTACTCTTGGCTGAGTTTGTTTTCCAGCAGATATCGGGATAATTGAAATCGCCCATGACTACTATATCTCTTCTTTGTGCCTGTTTGGTCAGCTGTTGACAGAAGGCTTCATCAAGTCCTTCATCCTGACTCGGAGGTCTGTAGTAGACACCCACGACAAGATCTTTTTGAGTCCCGGTTCCCTTGATTCTTATCCAGATGCTTTCAAGCTGGTTTCCCGGATTACAGTCTTGCATTTCTTCTGCAACGTAACTGTTTTTGACATATAAAGCTACTCCCCCTCCTCTCCCCTTTGTTCTATTTCTGTGGAAGAGGTTATAGCCCTCAATGGTTAAATTCCAGTGATGGGAGTCATCCCACCAGGTTTCAGTGATGCCTATGACATCGTATGTGTGGTGCTGTGCTAGGAGTTGGAGTTCATCTTGCTTGTTTCCCATGCTCTGAGCATTAGTGTAAAGACATGTAAGCCCCTGTGACCTCCCCTCGAACTGTTTATTTGGGATTATTGTGCTCTCTGTACTTGGTCCTTGCTGTGTTTGTGCAGCCCTCCGTTTAGCCTTTCGACGGTTCCCTGTGGTCGTGGGTAATATAGTGTTCGCCAGGCTGTTGTTCCCCTCCCCCAGTGGATCTAGTTTAAAGTGCGCCTGATGAGGTTTGTGAGTCTGTGTGCAAAAAGATGTTTTCCTACTTGTGTGAGATGCACCCCATCGCTTGCTAGTAGTCCATCCTCTTGGAAGAGTAGACCATGGTTAAGGAAGCCAAAATGCTCCTCTTGACACCATTTTCTGAGCCAGTTATTGACCTGTACTATTTTTCCGGCCCTTGTAGAGCCGTGTCCTACAACAGGGAGGAGGGATGAAAAGATCCAAGATGGGAGAAAGGTAATAATGGGAAAGAGCAGAAAAAGTTGGAGAAGCTGAAGAAGTTTGTTTTTGCAGTGGTTCTCAGCCTGTGGGTCCCCAGAAATCCCAACCAGTTTACCACCATTTAGGATTTTTGGGAGTTGAAGGCCAAAACATCTGGGGACCCACAGATTGAGAATCACTTTGCTACAGGGAAAGATCAGATTCTGCTCACAAAATTTTTCTGTAGAGTTTTGAGTTGAGTGCAGTTTGCAGCAGTGAAGGAGAAGAAAGAAAGGCACCTGAAAAAGTGAGATGACTGTGGATTAATTGGAAGAATTAAAGGGTTTGACATGTCACAAATACAACAACAGTAGTCAAAGAGTCATCTATTCATTGTGAGGATGAGAAAGCCAAAGTTTTGTGATCCAATGGATAGAAGGGGGCGGGGGAGCCACAACAGACCAGGCACAAGGAGTGGTCAGTCATCACAGCTTTTAAAAAGCTTGTTGCAACCTCTCAAGACAGGATGTCTGTGTGGCTTTAATTGTTTCGTAGTTTCACTTTTCCGCCTTGGGAGTTGCAAATGCATGAGCCTTATTCTCATAATGCTGCAATATAAACCCCCATTTAAACTTGATGGGTCCCCTTTCAATGAAATTTTATTTTCCAGGCACTTTTGTGATGTGATTTTTTACGAGTCGCGTGAATTAAGCCATGCAAAACAGCAGAGCTGAAATAGCAATTTTAAGCAAGGTAGGGGGGGAGGGGAGAGGGATGGAAGAGGAAAGAGGGGAGAAATCCAACGAGTGTGTCCAGGTTTCCTTTTTAAAAAATCACTCAACCCGTCGTCAACTTTGTCTGAAAATGAGCAGTGTATGTCTCTTTCCTATTTCTGCTTCTTCTCCCCTTCCTTGAGTTGGTCTATAAAGACCATCTGTTTCTTCAAACTCTTTGGAACCTGCCAAAACGTGGAGTCTTCTCGAGGACTTTTAACAGGCAAGACCCATCAACCCGCATTAAAATAAAAAGTATTTATTCACACAACATGCGGATTGACACCAGTTTAGATGGCTTTTAATAGGAAATCACGGAGCAAGATAGGGCTATAATTACTATCCCTGATCATGGATAAATCAAGGCTACAACATATCAGCGAGACCAACTGTCATGATTTTCAAGGGCCAGTTCCAATTAATCCTCTGCCATCCTGCTATTTCAGCTGCTTTAAAATGTCCCAGTTTCTCTCTCCTCTCTCACTTTCCTTATTTGTCTGCAGCATACATCTACTGCTACAAACAGTATTCAAAGTCCAAAAATAGTTGACTGAGCATGGTCAGGAGGCAGAATCTTGCTGTTTCTAGAAGGCTCAAGCAAAAGGCGCAGCATCTTCTATGTTAATATTCATTAATAACTTTTGCCATCATGATCACATTCTGATGTTGCTAGACCATACAAACTTTTAAAAAATCATATCCCCCAGAACGAAGTTCTGCAATATGATTAAAATAAAAATAAACACTTTTTTCGTGTCAGGAGCAACTTGAGTCGCTTCTGGAGTGAGAGAATTGGCCATCTGCAAGGACGTTGCCCAGGGGACGCCCGGATGTTTTGATGTTTTTACCATCCTCATGGGAGGCTTCTCTCATGTCCCCGCATGGAGCTGGAGATGATAGAGGGAGCTCATCCACACTCTCCCCGAGTGGGATTTGAACCTGGCAGCTTTCAGGTCAGCAACCCAACCTTCAAGTCATGAGGCTTTAGTCCACTACGCCATCGGGGGCTCCTAATAAACACTTTAACCTACTGAAAGAAAGAGAGCAGTGAATACTAGACCATAAGGTCTTTTCCTGGGTTCTCAGCAACCAATGGGGGCTGGATCTGAAAAAAACAAGCCCTCCTTCAGAGGTCCTAAAACTCAAGCCATGTCACACTGGGAGGTGGAATATTTTCGATTACCTGGATCCATGACATCATTATTATTATTATTATTATTATTATTATTATTATTATTATTATTATATTCAAAAACATGCAAATGTGAGTAGATCAATAGGTACCGCTCCAGTGGGAAGGTAAGGTGCTCCATGCAGTCATGCCAGCCATATGACTTGGAGATGTCTATGGACAACGCCGGCTCTTCGGCTTAGAAATGGAAATGAGCACCAACCCCCAGAGTCGGTCATGACTGGACTTAATGTCAGGGGAAACCTTTACCTTTATCTACCATAATCATTGCATGGAAACATGTATAGTTTTCATATAGAAGCAAATGTCAAAATCTACTGAAGAATAAAAGTTGGAAGGAGCTTCAAGGTGGAACTCACAGACCTTCCAGTTTTACAGTTATGTGTACATTTCTAATAGCATAACACACATGCAATGTGTTGTCCTGATGCATTTTGGGGCTTAAATCCTACTATTTAGTCCAGAGTCTGACACTGAATGTGTTTCAGGGACCACATAAGCAGTTACATCATGCCCATGCATGGACTGCAGGAATGGAGAGCCCTCCAGATTTTTCTATACCTGAAGTTCCTTAACTTGTGACCTACAAGTTCATGGCTGTGTTTCAAAGGATCTGTGAACTAGGTGCAAAAATAAAATCCCTTCCAATTTCACTCCTGTTACTTTAAAATTTGGGATTTAAATGCATTTTCTTGGTAGAAGAGTCAGACATTTCAATGGATAAGGTATCAATGATTTCCCAAAAGCTGAAGAACTACAAAGGGCCTTGGGCAACCATTATTTCTTTTTGTCCCATTTTTCTCCCACGAGTGGGACTCATCCATCATAAAGGTTTAGAGCAAATCCTCATACTATGAACCCTTTACTACTAAGGAGATCTTAATAATTTCCAAACTTGACTGTCACCAGGTGTCATCCTGAATCATTGTTGAGATTTGACTGAGTTAGTGTGAAGTCTGTTGTTGGTTCTACACAATATATGAAACAGCACTCTGTTCCTTAAATATTTATTTACCAGCTCAGAAAAAGTTCTTAAATTCTGGGCATTCATTCATTTGCCATTGAAAAGCCACAACTGTAGATGCAGCAGCAAGACTTTGAAATCGGGTCAAATGAACACAGCCTTCCAATGTCATTTGCACATTAGTGATTGTGGTTGATGTCATTTTCACAAAACAAAATTATAACCAAAATGGATACTTCGGGTCAAAGCACCGCAAAGAGTATATAGATACATTTCCATCAATAAATCTGCCCTCTTCCTGCCCTGCTGCAGGCCTACAACCCTTAATGATTGACGTTTTTACCACTAAATTATAGTATGTCTGCTTCTAGAAGAAATGTCTCCATTACAAAATTATCAACATAACATAAAATAACTTGAACATGGTGTCATTTCACAAGGATATTGATTCATACAGACTTACTGGATTAAATCTTGGTTTCCCATAAAAGAAGCAGCCATTACTTCTTTCTGTAGACAGAAAACTGTATTCTGTAGAACGATATACTTGAGGGTAGGATATTTAAACTTCGGCTGGGAAAAGGAGAGAGAGAGAGAGAGAGAGAGAGAGAGAGAGAGAGAGAGAGAGAGAGAGAGAGAGAAGGGGGAGGGAAGAAAGAAAGAAAGGGAGGAAGGAAAGAAGGAGGCAGGAATAATAAATTGGTCATTTCAATAAATTTTATGGGAAATGTTGTGTTTATCTTTCATAGAATCATCGAATCATAGAGTTGGAAGAGACCTCATGGGCCATCCAGTCTCTGCTTAAAGGAAAATCTCATTCAAAGCACCCCCGACAGATGGCCATCCAGCCTCTGCTTAAAAGCCTCCAAAGAAGGAGCCTCCACCACAGCCCGGGGCAGAGAGTTCCACTGCCGAACAGCCCTTCTCACAGTGAGGAAGTTCTTCCTGATGTTCAGGTGGAATCTCCTTTCCTGTAGTTTGAAGCCATTGTTCCGTGTCCTAGTCTGCAGGGCAGCAGAAAACAAGCTTGCTCCCTCCTCCCTATGACTTCCCTTCACGTATTTGTACATGGCTATCATGTCTCCTCTCAGCCTTCTCTTCTGCAGGCTAAACATGCCCAGCTTTTTAAGCCGCTCCTCACAGGGCTTGTTTTCCAGACCTTTGATCATTTTAGTCGCCCTCCTCTGGACGCTTTCCAGCTTGTCAACATCTCCCTTCAACTGCGGTGGACACAGTATTGGACACAGTATTCCAGGTGTGGTCTGACCAAGGCAGAATAGAGGGGGAGCATGACTTCCCTGGATCTAGATGCTATACTCCTATTGATGCAGGCCAAAATCCCATTGGCTTTTTTGCCGCCGCATCACATTGTAGGCTCATGTTTAACTTGTTGTCCACAAGGACTCCAAGATCTTTTTCACATGTACTGCTGTCTAGCCAGGCATCCCTCATTCTGTATCTTTGCATTCCATTTTTTCTGCAGTAGTGGAGTATCTTGCATTTGTCCCTGTTGAACTTCATTTTGTTAGTTTCGCCCCATCTCTCTAGTCTGTCAAGATCGTTTTGAATTCTGCTCCTTTCTTCTGGAGTGTTAGCTATCCCTCCCAGTTTGGTGTTGTCTGCAAACTTGATGATCGTGCCTTCTAACCCTTCGTCTAAGTCCTTAATAAAGATGTTGAACAGAACCAGGCCAAGGACGGAATCCTGTGGCACTCCACTCGTGACTTCTTTCCAGGATGAAGATGTCACATTGTTGAGCACTCTTTGGATTTGTTCTCTTAACCAATTACAGATACACCTAACCGTAGTTTTGCCTAGCCCACATTTGGCTAGCTTGTTTGCCATAAACCCCCCTGGTTCTCATAGACCAGTGGTCCTCAACTTATGGGTCCCCAGATGTTTTGGCCTTCAGCTCCCAAAACTCCTAACAGATGGTAAATTGCCTGAGATTTCTGGGAGCTGTAGGCCAAAACACCTGGGGACCCACAGGTTGAGAACCACTGTCATAGACCAACAGGGCATCAATATGATGCACAAAATAATCAATATTCTATGGCTGTTCAAACTGACTCAGATTTATAGTGTGACCCTGTCACAGGGATTTCATCATTAGTTTTATTCAGAGGAGGTTAGCCATCCAGTCCCATATTTTAAAGCCTCCAGAGAAGGAGGCTTCACCACACTCCATGGCAGTTGTGTGTCTGTTGGGAGTGCAGACAGTGAATTGGGCTTGATTCAGCCCCATGTAGTTGTCCGCATCTCTGGGGTCACTTTGGGGCTTCCAGGAGCCTGTGGTACAAATCTCATGCTCCACTGATGTGTATGAATGGCTCAGTGTAGCAACCTTCTCTTAAAATCTCACTTTGTAGATCTGAAAAGATGGCTCAGTTTGATGACCGTCACCCCGGCTTTCAAATTGATTTGAAATCGCAGCGGGGAGTTCCACAGATCAGCCACCAAAGGAACGGAGCGGGACCGCAGCAGACTATTATTAAAAGATCTTTTTTTTCCTTCACTTTCCCCTTCCCTGAACTATGTAACAAACCCCCCAATAAAAGTAGCATTTATCTTAACAGTAACACTCTCTATCTGGTTATTTTGTGTCATTCTCTGACTCCTTCCTTTGCATGCAATCTCTCTCTCTCTCACCAACCCGTCTGATCTTTAAAAACCCTAGCGGAGGCTTCTCCGCCATAGATTAATACGGCGGACGATATAAATTGGCTCATATCTCTATCAAAATTACCCCTAGAACGCTCCTCTTTTAGTCCTAACCCTTTCTAAGGCTCCTGACTCGAAGACCACCAACGGAACCGAAATCGGTCCAGTTTTCGGCACCTCAACAGCTGATTGTCAAACGGGACCGACTGCTCTTTTCAAGCCGGGCTGCCCTCCTCCAGCCTTATCCCGGACTTTCCTCTCCCCGCGACTCGCGGAATGGTTTTAAGAGATCCCTAGCCCCTTTCTGTGAACTGGGGATGGGGGGATCGCTCTCCCGCTGGGGAGACATAGTTCTCCAAGGACCCTCACCCTCTCTGCAGCTGCCAGGGGGTGCCCGAACGGGTGCCCTCCACGTTTCATTCATACCTTCATAATTTTATGAAGGAGAAGAACACTCTTCCCCAGACCTATCCCTGGACTTATGAAATCTTATACTTCCAAAGACTACAACCCACATGTGCCCCTTCCCCATGCCATCTCTATGAATTCCTCCCATCACAGATGAACTCTTTTCCCTCATGTATCCATGAATTTTCATATTCTATGTACCTGGACACCCTCATGACCCACTGTTGTATGAACTTCTAATCGTTGGGCTAACTTCATGAATTGTGAAATCATGCTGCTAGAACTCCACTTCTATGACTTTCCATATTGGGTTCCCCAGATGTTGTAAACCTCGTTCTTATCAAATGTTTTCAATTGTTTATATCATTCATGATCCCCCTTATGCAATGTAACCCCCCTCTATGGATTCCCCCCTTACTTCCTTGAAATCTGTCTATCTGCCTATATGTATTTGTACTCTTTGGGATCCCCGGAAATTATGTGTTTTTTCCTAGCTGGGTTTACGCTCCAACTTTATTTTATTTCATTTTTATCTCATATAATTGTCAAATCATGAAATCAAATGGGAAATATTTTGACCCCAACATGAACCCTAGCCCCTATGACCCAGGTCCCCCTTCCCAAAAAAACAAAGGGATAATCTGCTACAGCTTAACCCAATCTAATTCAGATGGCATGGACAATATAAGGCTTGAGTCACCAAATTCGGAGTATAGTCCTAAAAGGTGATTCAGCCCTCAGGGCAAACATTGTCATATCTCAGGAAATTCCAGGACGCTGGGCGCCCTGTGGAGCCTATCAATTTTGGCTCATCAACACCCATCACCATTTCCCCTCTGGCACCCCAAGGCATATCTAAAATCTGTGAATGTGACAGGACCCCGGACATCCTTGATGGGTGCCATTAATTCCTTTAGAAATCGGCCGGGCAAGGATTAATCTGATATTTCCTGTCCTGTCACTTCATTGTTTCAATAGCTCCCGCCTCCTCCTCTCTGATTGGCCCGAGTGGGGACAAAAAGCGGCTCCCCATTGGGCCAGCAGAGCAAGGCGAGAAACGAAAGCCCGCCTCGTTCAGCCTCCCAGCCTATCCGCGATCAGATGGGCGGGGGAGCGGGGCGGGAAATTCAAAGGGCTGTCAAACCGAAACATTGTATAAATATGGCTTTATTTGAAACAAATGTTACGCTAGTAGATCGAATGATCGCTATTAGCGTCCTTTTCAGCTGAATCACTCAATAAAGACTCCTTGGCGGATTTTCCTTCAACTTTGGCGGACCTTCTTCATTTCGGCTTCAGGTTGTATTGCGGCTTATATTCTCCTTTTGGCTTCGCCAAGGTCCGTTCCCTCCGGACCGGGTCGGGTCTCTCCTTAAGGGCCCGATCCCCTAAAACGCGGTCGATAACAAGTTCCTGAGACTTAGGCAAGGTGATCTAAAGACTGGGCATCTGCTTTAAAAGACTACCCTTTCCTTAACTGAAGAAGCCCTCAGTGGCGCAATGGGCTAAACCCTTGTGCCAACAGGACTGCTGTCTGAAAGATTGGCAGTTCAAATCCAGGGAATGGGGTGAGCTTCCATCTGTCAGCTCCAACTTCCCATGTGGGGACATGAGATAAGCCTTCCACAGAATGGTAAAACATCCAGACGTCCCCTGGCCAATATCCTTGCAGATGGCCAATTCTCTCATACCAGAAGCAACTTGCAGTTTCTCAAGTTGCTCCTGACACACAAAAAACCCTTAACTGAGGCTGGATCTACACAGCCATATCATTCAGTTTCTGAATCTAGATTATCTGTTTTGAATTAGGTTATACAGGTTACACTAACATATAATCCGTTCAAAGCAAATAAAACTATGTAACATGATTTTTGTTCCTGGGTTATAAATGTCATTATTTACTAATTTGTCCTATCATAAAAACATGAAAAAGTTTATTAAACTGTTTAAAAACTTTGTTTTTGCGGGAAATACATCCTGCGGCACATTTTGCTATTGTTTCTCAATGAATATCTCATCATTGAATCTCAACCAATTCAACATAGTTTGTGGCAGCCACAAAAATGAAGTTTCTGGAGTAGAACACCTACTTTCAAAGTAGGTACCACACAATCAAACAGGAAACAACACTTTTAGAAAAGGAACATAAAACTTTTCAAATTTTGTTACATAGTGTTATGGTCTAGGGTTTTTCGATTTCAGGGCTGGATCCTCTTCTCCATTGCTCAGCGCCAGGGCTGTGGTGGTGGTGGTTGTTGTTATTATTATTATTATTATTATTATTATTATTATTATTATTATTATTATTATTACGTATTTGTCTTCCTTCTTCTTTCTGACTCCTGTGACTCTTGGTTTTGGTTTTTGGCACTTGAAATCTCATGCTACAAGAATGGTACGATAGAAAAAACTGAAATATATATGTTCTCATACAAATTTAAATGTGTGTATTCGTAAGACAGCATGCTTGTATTGATAAGTATTTTCTTTACAGTCCCAATGGGGTACTATCTTATTATGTAACATGTGAAACAAAACATACATCAATCTCAAATGGAAAACAGTCCAAGAATATGGTGTATATACATACACAACTATACAACAACAAGTAATCCCGGGTACAATGTCCACGTTTTGGGGGATCTATATCTATTTTGATACAACAATTACAGTTACTATAAGTATGTGTCTATGTATATGTTTAGAATACAAGTAGCACGGAAAGGCCTTGAATTGAAGGAGGACTAAGCAAGTGTAATTAAGATTAAGAGAGAGCAATATATCCATAACAACATACCACAGTCTACTACAAGAAGATACTGAGACCATGATTTTAAGAAGATAATAACCATATATCAAAAGACTGTTAAAGATTCACTGTAAATACAGTAGAGTCTCACTTATCCAACATAAACGGGCCGGCAGAATGTTGGATAAGCGAATATGTTGGATAATAAGGAGGGATTAAGGAGAAGCCTATTAAACATCAAATTAGCTTATGATTTTACAAATTAAGCACCAAAACATCATGTTATACAAAAAATTTAACAGAAAAAGTAGTTCAGTACGCAGTAATGCTATGTAGTAATTACTGTATTTACGAATTTAGCACCAAAATATCATGATGTATTGAAAACATTGACTACAAATATGCGTTGGATAATCCAGAATGTTGGATAAGCAAGTGTTGGATAAGTGAGACTCTACTGTATATACAAACTGAAAAAGGACATTTACCCGGGATTACTTGTTGTATAGTTGTGTTTGTATAGACACCGTATTCTTGGACTGTTATCCATTTGAGATTGATGTATGTTTTGTTTCACATGTTACATAATAAGATGGTACCCAGTTAGGACTGTAAAGAAAATACTTACCAATACAATCAATACAATACAAGTCTTACGAATACACACATTTAAATTTGTATGAGAACATATATATTTCAGTTTTTTTTCTATTGATATCATTCTTGTAGCATTTTGATATAGATATGTGTGCTTTATCGACTTGAAATCTCATGACCTGGGATCATCCTGACTTGGCTACCCTAGAAGAGTCAGACATAGCTTAGTTTGCTTTACACAAGAGAATGCTCCATATAATGAAATGTGTGTGTGTGTGTGTGTGTGGGGGTGCAACTCCTAGAATCCCCATCCAGCAATTCTTGGAACTGGGGTCCAAAAAGGAATTCTCCAAGCCCTGCCCAAATTCTGCTCCCTCAGCCCATCGATAATAATTTGAAACCAGGCTCATCCAATCTTATTTTGCCTCTCTATGAGAAGAAACGATTGGAGGTCTGAGTCGTGTAATGTTTTTAAACATGTCTTTTTCAGTCTTCTAGGTGGTCTCAGGAAAAGGCTGCGTTTCAAAATATTTAAGCAGATTTTGGCAGGAAGACTAAATTTGAACTGGCAAAGTTCAAACAGTTAATGGGCTTAATCTTTTCAAAACAAACTGTACCGTTCCCAAGCTGTGCCGACGGCTCACCTAAATTACATAGCAGGAGATCCCTGTGCCGCCATGCGCGGCAGAGGAAACTGAGACAGGAATAATAAAAAATAAACAGAAATGAAGCTTAATTTATTACTTGGGAAAACAATAAAGGCTGGAGATATGAGAGTAATCGGCAGCTTAAGAAAATGTGTCTTTTAGTAGTTCACAAAAAAAATCTTTGGCACACATCAGCATGAGCATCATTAGACGTCACTTTTTCCCTCATTTTTTATCATAATTTCTGGAATTGTTTGTAAATTGCTAATGAGTCTTTGACATGTCATGCAGATAGATATATTGGCCAGTAGCCAAAAAACTACTTTACTCAAGAGCTTGGATGTATCCATTGGTCTTTTTTTGAAACCATCCCCTCCTTGAGTAACAAAATTATTTCCCTGCCCATCAAGACTTAGTTTATTCTGTTGTATTTATTGATTTGATTTGTACATAGCTTTTCTCCCAAAACGGGATAAAAAGTAGCTTACAATATGAGTTAAAATTAAGTATGCATCCCTAGCAGCCCTAGCATGAGTTTTCAGGATTTCTGAAGATGCTCAAAATATAAGTACTACTTCGAAAATAAGCCTGAATTACAGTTCTGCTCAGACTATCTTGTGTGAGCAATGCATATCCGTCAACTGCCTCCATTTGGTAGGAACAATCCATCTATAGCTAATTCCATAATAGAAGAGAAAGTATGTATGCATTTATCTGTATATGACTAGGGCTCCCACTACCACAGACAGGCTCCCACTTCCACAAACAACTATGACCCTCACCAATGAGTAGCCATCAAAGGCCCTCCCTCCAATGACATTGCAGGTTATAGAGAGCGCTGTGAAATATTAATAATAATAATAATAATAATAATAATAAGAAGAAGAAGAAGAAGAAGAAGAAGAAGAAGCCATCAGAACAAATGCAATTAAGGCCAAGATCGAAAAATCAGCTGATGACCCAAAATGCAGACTGTGCAAGGAAACTGACGAAACCATTGATCATATCCTCAGCTGCTGTAAGAAAGTCGCACAGACAGACTACAAACAGAGGCACAACTATGTTGTACAAGGGCTGCCAACTCCTGCCAATGTCTTCCACAAATACAATACTGCCCATCACCCAAGTGAATGCTTTCATACGGGGACAATTAATTCTAGATTTTATATGTTTTCTCCACCATAGACTTCTCAGTGTTTCATACTCTCTCTACTGGATGATCTTGCCCACTGCCTTTCCCATAACCCTTTCCTACTCTTTTCTATGGTGCACAGCAAACAGATTGGAATTGACCAGCAAGCAACTGAACCTTTAAGGGGATTGACTCACCAGTGGCAGTTGTAGTTCATCTTGTGGCCAAAAAGCACACTGAAACCCACCAATGATACATCTGGAGCAAACTTACAACACATGCCCAACATGCCCAACTTTAAGTACTGATGAAGTTTGAGGAAGTTAACTTGGCATGATGTAAGTTGTAGTTCACCCACAACCTTATACATTTCCTTAATGGAACCATCTATATATATAAAAGAGTGATGGCATCAGGGCAGCGGACAAAACAACAAAACTACAGGCCCCCCAACCTCGAAATTTGACAACACAACCCATCATCCACAGCTCTAGGTTGATATAACAAAAAGAAAAGAAAAATAAAGTCCTAATTAGAGGGAGAGGAATAATTGTTTTTATCCAATTGCTGCCAGTTAGAGGGCTAAGCTCCGCCCACTTGGTCTCCTAGCAATGCACTCAGCCCAGGAGACAGGCACAAGAGTTTGGAGAGACCCCTAAGGGCCATCCAGCCCAACCCTTTCTACTATGCAGCAGGACACAATCCAGGCATTCCCAACACATGGACAACGTATAAATACTATACAATACTACACAGGGACATAGACCCCCTCTACCCTCACCACTTTCACAGTACACAAACAACCAAATGCATACTAAACATAAAGACAACCATACAACAATACCACCACTATCTCAACAAGTTCTCACCAACACCACCAGATAACGCCACAGCATAGCTAGTTCATAAAATGAAAATGACTTTTTCAAATGACCTGGGCATCACTGGGTACCCCAGCTAGTAATAAATAATTATCATCCCACTTTTTCATCCCACTGTGTCCCACTTTCTGTCTTTTCCTCCTACTTTTGCTCTTTGTCTTCCGCTTATGTCAGTTGCTTCAAAGTGCAAAAGTAGCTTTCACTTTGATTAATAACTTTTGCGTTCTTGACCACACTCTGATGTTGCTTGGCCACCCATGTCCTAGTTTTATTCTGTGAAGTTTTGGAGAATATATGGCATTTTACAGTTGAGCAATTGCTATCTGAGGCTTTGAGGTATCCCCATACAATGATCCAATTCTCCATTCAATTGTAGGTTTCTGGTAGGTACGTTTCCCCTATTCATGCAGCCCAAGCCATGTAGATATTCATATCCCGATTCTGGAAAAGCTAGGAAACTAGAAATACAGAAAGGGGAAACAGAGTGTCTTTTGCACCATCGAAACTGTAAAATGAAAGGAAGAGGAGAGAGGGAAGTGGAGAAATGAAGCAGTATCAAGATAACAAGCCAAGCAACAACACTTCCTTCTCCCACACAGCCATATAACCCAAAATTTCAAGACAGAAAATCCCACAATATCAGATTTGAACTGGGTTATCTGAGTCCACACTGCCATATATTCCAGTTCAAAGCAGAAAATGTGAGGTTTTATTCAGCTGTGTGGAAGGGGTCTCCACCAGACCAAATGTTCCCAATTACATTCAGAGGCAAATCAGAACCCATCCCCAGTTTTCTCCTTCCTATTTTATATTGTTTGCTATGGAAATCATATCCAGGCATCTTGCGTAAATAAGACTAGGATATTGTTCCATGCTTGCATGAATTTGAGGCTGAATTTTGCTAAAACAACGTGGTCCTTTGTCAGATAATAAAATTATCTGTGCAATTAAATTTACAATAAACAGAGTAAAAGCTCTTAAAAGTATCTGTGGAGTTGGGAAACAGCTGAAAGAATGGAAGGTTAGTCATCTCTTTGCTTGAGTAGATAGATTGAGAGGTCAGGAATTGATAACGGCTCAGAGTTATAGTACATGTTTTCCTATGGCTGACCTCTTTTCTATCAGTGGCCCAGAAGTTCTGATGAAAATGATTCTCGTATATGAAACAGAGCTTTGGAAAGTTACTTTTGAGACTAGAGACCACAGAATCCCCCAAATATGGATGGTCTTCTTCCACTCTTACATTCCATCCATTTTATTTATTTATTTATTTACAGTATTTATATTCCACCCTTCTCACCCCGAAGGGGACTCAGGGCGGATCACATTGCACACATACAGGCAAACATTCAATGCCATAACATAGAACAGAGACAGAGACAGATGCAGGCAAGGGCCGGCCTCGAACTCATGACCTCTTGGTCAGAGTGATTTGTTGCAGCTGGCTGCTAACCAGCCTGTGCCACAGCCCGGCCTTTTACCTTAAGAACATCCGGTATGTTTCAATGCAAGCAACTTTAGAATGAAATTCCCTTTCAAAAATATGGAAAATATGTGTTAAAGTTCATTATTAAGTAGAAAAGTTAAAAAAAAGAATAACCAATCAAAATCAACGAGAAAAACACAGTGGCTTCAAATATTCTGGGTATGTTTGACCTGCTGATTCCAAAAATTGCACCAGTTTTCACTTATGAGCTCTAGATTTTGAGATACAGAATATCAACCAGTCACCCTCTGCTCACCTGTAGAAAATCCTGATAACCAGAAATTCCACACAGGCATTGATAACAACTGCAAAGAAAAAGCATGACACAATGGGCACCACCTATCACATTTCCAAAGTGTTTATTTCTATTGGTATCGATGTTCAGATGGTATATGATTTATACACTGCAGTGTGGGAAATAAGTAACATATTAAGACTATTGCAAAAAAGAAGAAGAGGGGGATCATTTATAAGACACTGAAAAACGAATAAAGAGAATATGATAAATCATCTCATATTTAGGCCAAGGAAGATTTGCATTGGTTGAATAAATTTGTTGGTAAACCATCAAAACCTAACAAGCAAGAACCGAGCATTCTATTGAGGCAAAATAATAATAACAAAAAAAACCCCTGATGGGCAGTAAAACTGTTTCAAGAAAAAAATGAACTGTAAATATTTTGTCAAGTGTTGGATGATGGCATCCTGCGAGCACAAATCACATTGCACTCATAGATACATTGATTTGAATCATGAACAGCAATAGGGGACAGTGTCCACTCCAGGGTCATTTACTGTTGTATGTGTGTTGACCAAGACCATCATGTCAGAAGAACTCTGTTTTAGCTTCTGAGGACAAGCCAGCTAAGGAAAAATACACTAATCCAGAGGTGTGGGGTTGCTGAAAGCATGGGTAGCTAATTCTACTTATTAGGAAATTAATGCTATCCTTTCCTGTTAGCAGTTGGTTCCCAATACATACTAGGACCCAATACATACTAAACTCTAACTTCCGAATTCTTAAACTGTGCATCCCAACCCCAAATGGGCTCCCCTTTGCTCAATGAAGGGTCACAAAAATTTGGCAATAGTAAAAGCTTTCTGAACGCCACCCATTTACACGAATTTAGGAGCACAGCAGAATCTGCAGAAAATGCTCCAGCTGTACTCCACAAAAAGGAAAATTGGCCTTTTCAGCAAACCTTGCAACCATTTGATTTCTTTATCTATTTTATATACAAGCAGTCCCCGAGTTACAAACATCTGACTTGCAAATGATTTAAGGTGCTTCCAGACAGCCATTTAATCTGGGAACATTCGCATCGTAATCTGCACACACCTCAGAGAACACCTGGACACCCAACTCCCCTTCTCACAATCCCAGAACTTTTGAGGGAACAGTTCAGACAGCAGAAGTAGTGGGTTTATCCCACGCCTTCCAAGAAGACATCGAATAAACCCACTAACAAATTAATTTGCCACAAACCAGAGTTTTCCTGGGTTTTCCTGGTTTGTGGCTGTGGAGATGTGGCAGGGAGGAATCTTTATATCCCACCGCTGCCACCAATATGTGGAGATGTCGGGTAGAGGAGGAATCTTTATATTAATTATATTATTATATTTTTTCTATATATCCGCTGCCACCAATTGTGGAGATGTCAGGCAGAGGGGAATTTATCTTCTTTCTTCTTCTTATTTACTTCAGATGGTGTCATAACTTAGTTTTGAATATATGTGACAGAGACTTGGATATGGAAGAACAAAAAAATACGTTTATTTCAGGCACAGAGCTTAGTGGTTACAATAACTTCTTTAGAAGCACTTAGATAATGGTTGCAAAGTTATTAACTTATGATGAATACTCTTTCAAATACTTTCTCCTTTCCTTATCCAACCAAAACTACTAACTGATCACTTTGGATCTAACTGGGACTTTCCTTTCCCACTTAGACTCTACAAATAAACCTAAACAAGTCACCTAACTTGCTTAATTTAACACCACTAGAGATCTGAGTTCCCCTGGTTTCCCTAACTTGGAACCAGTGTCTTCCCTGTGACTAAAAATCACAGACTAAGATTTGAACTTCCCTGGTTTCCCTAAACCTGGAACCAGTCTATCTCCTGTGACTCTCAGATCACAGACTAAACTGTTTTTTAAAACATTCCCTCCTTTTTCCTTCAAACGGCCGTTGGCTCCACCCTCGTTGCTATGGTAACCTGCCTCAGAATGCTGAGCTGGTTACCATCCCCCACGCACTGGTAACTAATACTTACCCTTTTAAACATAGTTAAACACGACTTTTAAAACAAAATTAAACAAACATGACATCTATAAATCAGAATAAAAACACACTTCTTTACAGTGGCAAATTAATTCGTGTTTCTCTGGGACGTTATCTGGATGGCCCCCTTTTAATTGTGGGAACTCCCGAGTTAAAGGGGCTGTCTGGATGGGCCTTTTGTTTAGAACAGGGTTGAGACAACAGGAAGTGAGAGAAATCGATCCTTCGGAAGGAAAGGAAATCCACTCCTGGAAGAATTATTATTATGAGGAAAATAGATTTCTACTATAGCTTTCTCACCGATCCTTGTTTCTACAACAAGTCAAAATTTTCAAAATCCAATTATCACAGGGACAGAAAGTGAGGCAAAATCTTCTGAATGGGGCACCGGCAGCAAACCAAACACCACAGGGGTATTAACCTTTCCTTATGCTATCCAAAGCTAAAAGATATCTGGCTGGAGTTACATTTAAAATGCCCCTGTTCCAACTTACATGATTCTGCGTAAGAACAAACCTTTGGGACCTCTCTTGTTCATAACTTGGGGGCTGCCTGTATCTATATCTATTTTTTATCTGTATCTATTTTTTTTGATGTAATGTCTATTATCATTTATTGTATTGCTTTTAATTGTGCTATGGTATGCTGTTTCATATTTTATTATATTGTATTGCTCTGGGCGTGGCCTCATGTTAGCCGCCCCGAGTCCCCGTTGGGGAGATGGTGGCGGGGTATAAATAAAGTTTTATTATTATTATTATTATTATTATTATTATTATTATTATTATATGCAATCCAGCAGCAGTTATTCAAAAGTTTGCATTCTACTCACTATGTATTTCTTTGTAAAATGAATACATGGCCCACATTCATACATTCAATCTATATATATATATATATATATATATATATATATATAAGTGATGGCATCAGGGCAGCGGACAAAACAACAAAACTACAGGCCCCCCAACCTCGAAATTTGACAACACAACCCATCACCCACGCCTCAGGGTTGATACAACAAAAAGAAAAGAAAAATAAAGTCCTAATTAGAGGGAGAGCAATAATTGTTTTTATCCAATTGCTGCCAGTTTAGAGGGCTAATCTCTGCCCACTTGGTTGCCTAGCAACCAGCCAAGGGACAGCCAGGCTTCAGTTAGGGGACAGGCAGATTTAGGCCTCACTTAGGCTTCTTCCACAGATTATCTAATTTGCACTGGATTATATGGCAGTGTAGATTCAAGGCCCTTCTACACAGCTATATAACCCATTTATAATCTTATATTATCTGCTTTGCACTGGATTATCTTGACTCCACACTGCCATATAATCCACTTCAGTGTGCATTTTATACAGCTGTGAAGAAGGGGCCTCATATAATCCAGTTCTAAGCAGATAATTTAAGATTATCAATATACAGTAGAGTCTCACTTATCCAACATAAACAGGCCGGCAGGATAAGTGAATATGTTGGATAATAAGAAGGGATTCAGGAAAAGCCGATTAAACATCAAATTAGGTAATCGTTATACAAATTAAGCACCAAAACACCATATTATACAACAAATTTGACAGAAAAGGTAGTTCCACGCGCAGTAATGTTCCGTAGTAATTACAGTCGAGTCTCACTTATCCAACACTCACTTATTCAGAAAGGAAGCTGAGAAGGCAGTGAAGCACTGTGTATTACCAAAGTCATTATTATTACTATCATTATTATTATTATTATTATTGTGTTGCGGTCAACCGTGAAAATGAATACAATCTGGCTCCAAGTATTCAAAAATATATAAAAATTAATGTGGTATAATAAAACAGAACAATACAATCTCTAAAATCAGAACACTAAATAAAGAACAACACTCTGAAAACAGGGGAATTCCACACAAGAAACAATCAGGGCCAGCTAACACCTCCCAACAAAGTATTCCCATCATCAAAGACTGGCAAATCCTCTGTTTTCTTAGGGCCACAGACATTAGAAGCACATAAAATATCGCAAACAACACCACTCTGAAAACAAGGGAATTCCAGACAGGAAACAATCAGGGCTAGCTAACACCTCCCAACAAAAAAATCACTCAGAGGAAACAGCCAGGCTTTAAAGCTGCAAGGCCATTACATCCTAATCATTTTTCCTAATTGCAGCATTCATACTTGCCTCCAAGAGACAAAAAAAAAACAACAAAAAATCAGAAATATTGTATATTCACAACTTTTAGGAAATAATATCCCCTGATGGCGCAGCGTGTTAAAACACTGAGCTGCTGAACTTCTGGACCGAAAGGCCGTAGGTTTGAATTGGGAGAGCGGAGAGAGCCCCCATTGTTAGCCCCAGCTTCTGCCAACCCAGAAGTTCAAAAACATGCAAATGTGAGTGCATCAATAGGCACTGCTCCGGTGGGAAGGTAACGCCGCTCCATGCAGTCATCCCACATGACCTTGGAGGAGTCTACAGACAACGCCGGCTCTTCGGCTTAGAAATGGAGATGAGCACCAACCCCCAGAATCAGACATGACTGGACTTAACGTCAGGGGAAAAAGTTTACCCTTTACCTTAACTACCACCAATTCCTCAATACTTTATTTCCCATACCACCATACTTCGCCACAGCAATGCGTGGCCGGGCACAGCTAATATATATATATATATATATATATATATATATATATATATATATATATATATATAAATGTAATGTGATGTTTTACTATGGAGTAAAAAACAAAACCACTGAACCAAATCACACCAAATTTGGTCACAAAAAACATAATCATCCAATGTATGTCTTTCAATTTAAAAAACCCTAGAAAAATAGTCCAAATTAAAGAGAATGAGGAAGAGCCTTCCCCCCCCAACTGCCAGTCAGAAAGGTAGGCCCTGCTGCCTTTAGCCCCCCCCCCCTGTGCCTTTAGGCCCTGCCCCCTTTGTGTCCTAGCAACTCCCTCAGTCAAAATGGTGCTCAGGGCACAGGCACTTAGGCCACAAATGATTCCCATACACTACAGCAACACGTGGCTGGGCAAAACTAGTGATGTATACATTTTTGCCTTTAAGAAAGGCCCACACACTAAAATACGGGAAGGGGGGGGAGAGGGTCTATATAAAAGGATAAACTTTCCAACTCTCTGATAGGGCATAATGTTTACAGTCGTGTTGGTTATTGAAGAGACTTGCTATGCTGATTGTTAATGAATGTCAGTCTACATTAGCCATTGTTGAAGACCCAAATGCAGTTTTATGCTTAGACATCAAGGGCAGCAGGTACCATAACTCTCAAATTTTGAAGACACTCACCAAATGTGAGTCATGTAGCGCAATGAGAGATTGTTAGAAACTTCCGGCGCCCAAGGACTCATCCGTCCTTTGACATGTAGGCCTTTTTATTAGCCTGTCTATGCCACTGCAATGGAAGCAGAAGGCGAACGATGGGAGCACAAATTTCGCAACACCGGTTGGACTGGTGAGCTCATCGCTGACCTTGGTTTCACTGGATCAATACAGAACAAGACAGATCTTAGAGCAAAGATGGGAACCCATGCTCAATGCATCCTACGGCTGATGACAGCTGTTCATTTATCACATGACTCATTTGACTAACGAGCAGAATCAAAGACCAATCAAAAACACTGTAACTCATAATAATCCTACCATTGCAAACGCTAAATCTGTTTGCAATGGCTAGGCATTTGTAGGAATGTGTCTTCATTTCAAACACAATGCAATTTTTTGTCTTGCTTTTCTAATTGCAAGTGATTGAGCACTAGGTTGCTCAAGAAATATTCAAAGTTAGATATTCCCCTCATGGCTTTCTCCTCTCTCTTCAATTTTTTTTCCTGTTGGAAATGTTACATTATCAGAAAATTGCTTACTTTCTGAAACCAGCTATTTCCAAAATGTTTTATTTAACTCAGATAATGAATAAAACGAAGCTGATGACAGACTTTAAGTACTTTTAACCAATACCATTCAAAAGTTTATAATATGAAATACTAGAAAATTACATGTACAGTAATCTAAGTAATGAGATGTTAAAATTCTTTGGAATCTGGAAACTCTCCTATTCATTTTTGTCTCTTTTTTCCTTTCAACCTCACCATGGGAAGCTCCATTGCTGACATCTTTATATATGATGTTCTCATTTCAAAATGCCACTGAACCTTCAAATGAATACTTGCCTATGATCTTTGAATACAAAAATGCTTAAATCAAGGTTTTTATATTTTAGTGCACTCAGCCATACTAGGCAGTGAAGGAATATTTGGTATTTAGCTTAGGTTTCAAGAGAAAATGAAAAGAAGTTTCTTACAGTGAATACAATTGTTTAGCCATGCACAGTGTTAAAAGTGCTTTCTCTATCTCTGTAGGAAATCCACAAAAGCACAGGAGGAAGAGGCTACGGAAGATTCAATCTGTAATCAAAGGAAGGGGGAAAGGCTGTAAAGTAAGGTCTTGACAAAGTCACTTCATTAGGAAATATATATTTTTTCTGACCACTCCCCATATAGTAGGTTTCACTTTACAATCATGGATTTTATGTGGCTATCACTGTAGCTGGCACTTTACAAGTACAAGAACAAAACAGTTCCCTGCTCTCAGGTTTACAATCTAATTAAGACGTGATACAAAAGAGAACACGGATGGCATCTGGGGAGAGGGATAAGTAGCCAATACTGTCTCTTTTTCCTCTGTAGCCAAGGCAGTGCCAGATGGGCTGCAGAGAATTCCTTTCATTTGCTTCTAGTCCTAGACCAGGGGTCCCCAAACTAAGGCCCGCGGGCTGGATGCGGCCCATCGAAGCCATTTATCTGGCCCCCACGGCACAAGGGCAGAAGGGGGTTGGGCTAAATGGCCCAAGGGGTCTCTTCTTCTCTTACAACCCTTATCATCATCATCATCATCATCATCATCATCATCATCATCATCATCATCATCATTATTATTATTAAAATTGAGGCTGGGTGGCCATATGTCAGGGATGTTTGTGCTTTTGGTGCACAAAGGCAGAAGGAATTGGACTCAATGGACCAAGGGGTCTCTTCCAACCCTCATTATTATTATTATTATTATTATTATTATTATTATTATTATTATTATTTTATTATGACGAAGCAAACAAAATAGATATGCTGGATTTCGTATCACAAAATCACAAGTCAAACACTTCCCAAGTGTCTAGGACTGTGTGATGTATTTTCGGATGATGCGCACAGATCCCAGCAGGGTGGCCTTCTTCAGTTGGCAGATCATAATTTTGTCAATGTCTATTGTTTCCAAATGCCGGCTGAGATCTTTTGGCACGGCACCCAGTGTGCCCATCACCACCGGGACCACCTGCACTGGTTTCTGCCAGAGTCTTTGAAGTTCAATCTTGAGGTCCTGATAGCGGCTGAGCTTTTCCTGTTGTTTTTCGTCAATGCGACTGTCACCTGGGATGGCGACATCAATGATCCAAAGCTTTTTCTTTTCCACAACTGTGATGTCTGGTGTGTTGTGTTCCAGAACTTTGTCAGTCTGGATTCGGAAGTCCCACAGTATTTTTGCGTGCTCATTTTCCAATACTTTTGCAGGTTTGTGATCCCACCAGTTCTTTGCTGCTGGGAGGTGGTACTTGAGGCATAAGTTCCAATGAATCATTTGGGCCACATAGTTGTGCCTCTGTTTGTAGTCTGTCTGTGCAATTTTCTTACAGCAGCTGAGGATATGATCAATGGTTTCGTCGGTTTCCTTGCACAGTCTGCATTTTGGGTCAACAGCTGATTTTTCGATCTTGGCCTTAATTGCATTTGTTCTGATGGCTTGCTCCTGGGCTGCAAGGATCCGGCCTTCTGTCTCCTTCTTCAGGGTCCCATTCGTGAGCCATAACCAGGTCTTCTCCTTATCAGCTTTTCCTTCAATTTTGTCAAGGAGCTTCCCATGCAATGTTTTGTTGTGCCAGCTGTCAGCTCTAGTTTGTAGTGTGGCTTTCTTGTACTGGTTTTTTGTCTGCTGTGCTTTGAGGAGTTTCTAATTTTTGACTTCAATCAAAGCAGGTTCTTCACTTTGCTTTACATATTCTGCCATATTATTATTATTATTATTATTATTATTATTATTATTATTATTAACATTGAGGCTGGGAGGCCATCTGTCAGGGTTGCTTTGCTTGTGCTTTGGGTGCACACAGGCAGAAGGGGGCTGGACTCAGTGGCCCAAGGGTTCTCTTCCAACCCTCTTTGTTGTTGTTATTATTGTTGTTGTTGCTGAACCATACAAGGTGCAAAATCAATTGAAGCCACTGCTCCATGTCCTTGTCTCTAGAGCAGAAGAAAACAAGTTTGCCCCCTTCTCAACATGAACTCCTTTCAAATATTTAAGTTGACCAACCATGCAAGTCAGTTCCCTCACTTCCCTCACCTCACAAAATAATTATACTTCTATCAACATTTTGGGAAATATTGTATGCATAGACTTAAATGTTTTGCGTACATTTTTGAAATGTATACTTATTCAAATACATTTTGTGTGCATTTGTGTCATGAGTGTTACATTGCAAACATGTACAATTGGCAACAATTTGATGCCGACACATAATTAAAATCATAACAGTATATTAAATCCATTACAAACAATTAATAAAGTATAAAATATAAAACATATGTCAAAATCCCTTCATCCAATATCTCGTGCTTTAGCCATGCTTTTATGCAATGCTTTTGACACACACACACACAAAAAAAAACAGAATGAAAAATTGAGAGAGTTCTTTCCCTTGGATAACTGTCAAAGACAGAACGCCACAAGATCAAAGATAACAGAGTTTATTGGATTACAGAACTCAAAATGCCCGTAAAATACAAGGGCCAGGCAGTATTAGCCTTTAAAAGCAAAAAGGGGCAAGGAAAAACGCTCAAAAGATAAACCGGATTAAACCGGAGTTTAATCCGGGTAAAAACAAAACAGCTTGCTTCAGCCTGGGGATAAACAAAACAGAAGCCGGGGAACAAAGTGTTCAAAAGAATGCAGCTAATTGGCAGCAGATTCCTCTCTGCTGCCAGCACTGTGCTTTGAGTAACTTGAGTCACTCCTCCACACAGCAGGCAAGATTTCCAATACACACAGATCAGCCGAGGATTGAAGCAGTAGAGTAGACCCAGTTCCTTTCCGTAGTTCAAGCCAGAAGCAGACGTTTGTAGTTTCACCAAGTCCGAGTAGGGGGAAGTCAAGCCGTGGTCAGTTCAGTCCGAAATCCAAAGCAGGAGATGGCGTCCGTCAAGAAGACGACGGAAGGTCAAAGGTATCAGCACACGAAAACACACCAGTCTTCAGGAAAGCGTCCCACACAGATCCCAAGCGTTCGTCCAGATTACCTTGCCCAACGCAATTTGCAATTGCTCCCAAGCCTCATTTTATGCCAGTTACAAATCCTCATCACTATCAGCTGCCCTCCTTAACCCGGGCGTTTCCTCATCACTTTCCTCATCAGAGCTGGAACACCTCTGACTACGCCCCACAGCATCCCCAGCTGTGGATCCCGTCCCATCCCTCCAGCTTGTCCATGGGTCTAATCCTGAAGGTCCCCATTCATCTTCCATCCCATCATTGCCAGTGGCACCCAATTCCTCCCTCACCCGAGTCCAATCCATCTCATCCTCCTCCAAGCTAACCAGCCCCTCCTCCATTCTCTCCGTAAACCCCTCAAAAGACTCTTCGTCAGATGGTGCTGCAAAGATATCTCGCAGTCTCTTTCTTTCTCGCTCCTCGAGAGTATCTGACTCTCGAGGAGTCTTACGCCCACGTCTGCCAGTAACAGAGCCATGAGGCTCAATCATAACAATAACTGTGCAAGAAAAGAAATTTCAGCAGGAATAGCTTGTCATGCAACTAGATAACAAGTAACACCAGATGAATCCCCATCTTCTACGCAGCCACTAAAGGTACAGGATCCTTCTCCAGTTTTCACTCTGGCAAACCTACATACCAGGATTGATTTCTCTTGGATGAGAACACTGGAAACTTACATTGTCTTTTGTATTATTCATGTCAATATACACAAAGTGTGTCTAATATTAGTGTAGTAAAACAGGGGCAGAAGATCTATTCTTAGAGCAAAATGAGCAACTTTCCCTGGAAGCCTGGAATTCTTACTTTGATAGATAATTAGGCCAGGAATTCCCAGCCCACTGGTCTGGGACCTTGTTCTCCAAACAAATTCTCCAGTTCTCTCCTTCAAGCTTTAATCACCTGTTTTTACTTCTAATTAAAACATTTTCTTTCTTTCTTATGTCGACCTTCAGTTGGTGTGACACCATCCCCTTTCTCCAGCCGGAAGAATGTGGCCTTTATTAGCTTCTGATGGCCATCACTTTCAAAAGAGAAGAAGAGGAGGAGATGTGTCAAAAGTCAGACGCCAATTAGAGAGCAAAACAGAGTTTATTCAAGAAATAGCCCAAAAACTAGTCACAAACATAAAAGATGGCTTAAAACACTTAACCTTCAGTGTTTTAAGGCAGTCCAAACAAAAATATATCAAAAAATATACTTTAACAAATAAACCGGATTATTCAAGCAAATAATCCAGATTAAACTAAAGGTGCTTCAATTCAGCTCAAAACGTTCTGAGTTGGCTTGGAATAAGCAGCCAAAACAAAGCAAAGACTTGGAAACCCCCCAAAAAACTCCCCAAAGTCCCAAACTTAGCAGTTCAAACTTAAAGCCTCAAACAGAAACTCACACTGGACAAAGGAGCTCCCCAGTGAGAGTAGCTTGTAAACAAACTTGGAAGCCAGTGCAAAAGGAAAGAAAGCGGCTCCAAGCCTTTACTGCGGCCAGCACCAGGTTTTGGGATTTAAAGGGACAGTGCAAGGAGATGTTGTCAAACCGGCCAGGAGTCAAAACAGCAGGGGCAGCAATAATTCGCTTCAAGAGTGCAGACAATGCCAGGAGCTCAAGGAATAAAGCGAAGAGACGTCGTCAGGTCAGTTCAGGGCCAGGAAAGGAGACAGCAGCAAGGTCGGGAGGCAAACCAGGAATCAAGAGCCATGGGTAGACACAAATCAAAGAGCGAAGGCAGAAGAAGAGTCGAATTCCAGTCCAAGGTCCAGGGGTTGTAGTCATCAATTCAAGGTCCACGAAACGGAATGGCACAAAGAGCCAAGGCAACGGAGGCAACAGCAGCTAATGCAAAACAGCAATAACAGTGTAGTCCAGGAAAACCCACACAGTTCCAGCCCTCCGTTGCAGAACAACCCAGATTAACTTACATCTGAAGCAAAGTCCCAGTCCAGTCTTCTTTAACACGTACAGGAGTCCCAGTGGCGCCCAGCAACACCTTGCCACACGCAAAGTGAAGTGACTAAACATTCTAAATTTATCCCAATTTTCCCTGGGTGTCTAAACACCAACGCCCAAAGAGCAGGTTCCCAAATCCTTAATCCGAATCAGAACTCCACACAGCTAAAGCTCATGGGTCGGGTGTGCCTAATTCTTCATCAGAATCCCAATCAACCTGCCCACACCCAACACCGTGCACACCTGAGGATCCATCCTCAGTCCTCCAAGCAGACCAAGTGGGGTCTGCTTCTGAAGACACCCAAGCTTCCCCAGTGTTAGCAGTATCCATGGGCCCCGATTCCTCCTCAGGCATCTCCGGTGCCTGTGCCCAGTCAGTGCCCACTTCTTCAGCCACCACCTGTTCCCCAGCATCCATTTCTTCCACAAACTCCCCATCTGAATCTTCCTCAGAAGACTCCCCATTGAGATCCCTATTCTTTTTCTGTACAAATCCTCCAACAAGCCCTCCTCGCAAGGGTTTTTTCTTCCTCTCCTGATCCCACCACCATCATCCACAGTCCCCGAAGGCGCAGTCACAACAAGATGTTTCCAACTATTAGGAAATACTCCTTACTTCCCACTGTGGAAATATCCTCAGACCAGCTAAACAAAGGAATAATTTGCTAACAAGGATAGTAACAATACATTCTGAGCAAAATTTGGGCATGTCACTTTTTCTTTAGATAACAACTCTTAGAATCCCCAAGCTAGGAAGACTGGCAACTTTTCCAGACCCTGGTTTTGAGCCATATGAAATCCAAGAAAACCTTAGAATACTTAGAAGGATTAAGGGGAGAACAATAATGAAGCAGAAAGATGAACCTGCAGCATTCACCTGTGGATGTGCCATCCAGCAGTGAGGAGGTTAAAATATTTTCCCCGGAGTGAGGGGAAAGTATGGTTGCTTCCCAAAGGCATCAACACAGCTGCTAGTCAAGGAGTCAAGTAACTCCAGGTGAGGATTCAGGTGGGCTTGCCAAGGGAGCCCAGCAGGAAAGGAATCTGCTGGGATCAATTAAAATGACCCAAATAGAAAAGAAGGGGGAAAGCTTTGAGTACCTTTGTTAGGATGGCCTCCTACTGTTGACTCTGAGTTCTCTGATGTAGCACAGTTTCCGACAATAAAAAGTTTTGCTATCAGACTGAGGAACATGAGCAATTCTCTTGGTCTTTAGACAGTAGCCCTGCATGTTGCTGAGATCTGAAGCCACCATTTGAGATGGCTTGCCTTCCCTAATTGACTCACAAGAGTTGAAGGAATGAGAGAGGTTTTGGGGGGAGAGGAAAGAAATGTGAGCTTGTGCCTTCTTGCCTTTTCCCACCAAATGCTTTCACAGAAAAGCAACTCTAACAGATAGCTGAAGGTACAAAATTACCGATATAATATTTAGAAGAAAGGGAACAAAATTAAGATATAGCCTGCATGCATGATGTATGTGTAGTTCCTACACTATAATTAAAGATTTACATTTAGGACTCCTTCATCACTGATTCAATGGAACAGATGCCCAAGTGATAAAGTTTAAAACTAATCATTTCATGTGATTTCTAAAAAAAATCAGGGTCGCAAGACCCCGACGTCCTTGAAATTTGTTTAACATTTAGGTTAATCATTCATCTAAGGACATCTCTTTCCTTCATTGCTTTGTCATTGCCAGCCCATGAAAGTTAACATGTGGATCATACAGGATTCAGTGAGCCCAATCAAAGGAGTTTTATTTAAAATTACTGATGGAACTCTTTATTCTGTCACAGTGACATTCATCAAATCAAACCAATCTGAGCTTAACTGCACACTACAGAAGCTAGCAGTCCCTGGAAAGGAAGGTAAAAGAGATTTAAGAGTGTGTCCGTACCACAGATAGTAACAGTTTGATCTCACTTTGACTGAAAGAGCTCTGTCCTAGCAGAGCTGGCCCTAGGTATTTTTCAAGTGTAGGCGAACAGAATTTTGGCGCCCCCCTCAAACCAATCACTGAAAAATAAAAGTGGTGGATAAGCGAAAATGTTGGATAATAAGGAGGGATTAAGGAAAAGCCTATTAAACATCAAATTACATTAAGATTTTACAAATTAAGCACCAAAACATCATTACAACAAATCAACAGAAAAAGCAGTCTCGACTGAGCCCCCGTATGTTTTGCGCCCAAAGCGACCGCTTTATTCGCCTCATTGTTGGACCAGCTCTGTGTCCTAGGGATCTGTAGTGTGGAAAGGGGCTCTGAATTCTCTGTTTTAAAGTTTTATAGCACTGGAATGAATTACAGTAGAGAATTCCAAGTATCACATCAACTGCAAATCCCAAGATTCATTAGGATGGAGCTATGTTCGTTGAAGTAGGGACAGACTATAGTAGAACTGTGTAGCATAAAGATACACTTCTGGAGTAGTCGACTGGTCCACCTACCCACCATCTTCTCACAAAGGCCTTCCACTAAGTCGCAGTTGACTAGCTCTCACTTTTACTCCAAACTTACTTCTGTCAGTGTTGTATTCTGTGTCCAAACCACTGCCTCCTTGCTTAGTTTCTCCATACCTCATTGTGATGTCTCAGGTACCTTTGTCCCCTGATCCAGCAGCCATTGCGGATCAAAATGAAGAGAATTTGGGTTTTTCCCACCTCAGCAAGATTCAGTCCCTTTCCAGATGTCTCCTGTTGACATTGCAGAGCCAGAGCCAATTAGGAATGCCCTTGAAATGTTGCCAGCTCTTCCCGGATCTCCGGAGAGTTTAGAATTTGATAGAAGGGCTACTTTCCAAACAGATTGCTCTCGAAGACAAAGTTTAAGGAGAAGTGTGAGATTAGCGGAGAGAGGAGATTGTGGCTAAGCCAGTTCTCCTGGGAAGAATTGGGGAGGCAGGCATCTGGCGCCTCGTTGTTAGCAGCTCATTCTCTTGGGAACATTTGGGGAGTCACGCACCTGCTTTGGGGGAGCTTTTGGACTTCAATAAAAGTTCTGCGCAGAGAATCTCTGTTGCGGTGTCAACTGAACTTCTGACTGAAGAATACATTGTCTCTTGATCCTGAGCTTCTAAGCGGCCCGTTGGCGCGCTTACTCTCGAGTAGAATCATAGAATCATAGAATCATAGAATAGTAGAGTTGGAAGAGACCTCATGGGCCATCCAGTCCAACCCCCCGCTAAGAAGCAGGAAATCACATTCAAAGCACCCCGAGTAGACCGGGCGTAGGGGCTCATCCTTTGTCAAGTTTGGACTGCGTTTCAGATCCACCACAAACAGCCTTGCCTTGCCTTGAAACCTTGTTCTGGACTATTATTTCAAGTACTTTCCTGAGGAACTTGCTCCTTTCCCCACTCAAACTTCCAATAATTTTGAGTGTGTTTCGGTTATTGGATTTCGGACTTTGGACTCTAATATTGGACATAAAACTTTCATTCTTTGGACTAATTCTGATCTTTTCTAAAAGGTCAACTGTTTGACTATCTATTCTGCTTATTTTTGTTTGAAACTTTTATTGCTTAAATAAAGATATTAGATTGTTTATTGGCCTCCGTGTTGGTTCCCAGTGTGCGCGCTGCCTAGGGGTGTTACACTTATAACCTCTGAGGATGTCTGCCATAGATGTGGGCAAAACGTCAGGAGAGAATACTTCTGGAACATGGCCATACAGCCTGGAAAACATACAACAACCCCACTGCCTCCTTTCCCCCTTCTTCAATTGCACTTACACCACAAATGACATCAAGCCAGATAACGCTATGTATCAGTGTTCGAAAAGTGGTCTGTTCCTGGTTTGAATGCATTATTTTCTGTTTAATTATGCAATACTTACTTATATTCCATCCCATTTCCCTGAAGGGACTCGGGGAGGCTCACATGGGGACCAAGCCCAGCAATACACAATAAAATACAATCACATAAATACATTTCAAACATATAAACATAAAATCATAAAACATATAATACATTAAAACACACTCAAGCAATAGCTACTCGTCAGGCACAGTGAACATATTCCACTGGGGCAAGGCAACATGGCAGGACTACCATCTGCTGCTCTTCTTCCCCTACTTTATCTGAGGAGGCTTCCTTCAGACAAAACATGACAGTGTGACTTTCCCACAGTGATGGTCCGTGAAAAGGTAAACCAGTAGGAATTGTGGGCCCTCAAATCCATTGCTTGTCCCAACTGAATCAATTGCCAATGATACAGCATTACTTAGGTATATAAATAAATTGATTCAATTGGGCTAATCTAGTTGAAAGGAGCAGTTGGATTTGGATTTCTGTCTGCTGGATGAAGACAACCTAAGGGGAAGTCATTCTCAATGTTTCCAATAAACATGGATAGGTGAAGATGAAAGCAGGAAGCTTTTCAGCTTTATTGGAGCCCATATCTGGTGACTGGTTAGCTATCTAACCAGTCACTATGAGTTGCTGATACATTTCGCACTATACAGTTATATCACATTGAGTAATTGTAAACTGTCATGTGCTACCACAGGCTTACTGCATCCTTCCTTCTCAGATATCATGCTAGAGTTCAATCCTTAGTTTACCGCATTTTCCCTGACAATATCCCCACATTGATCCTTCCAGTCTTTACCATCCATAGTTTTCAGGAAAAATGGGTATAGTCAAATGTACAATAAACCACAAATAACTATAATAGAGATATGTAACAATGGCTTGAATATGATGCTTATCCTTTCATCTCTTTCAGGTCTCATTGCACCCTAATGTACCTTCAGCAAAAAGGACAATATGTCAAATTTCTTCCCAAATGTAGACTGGTTGTTAAAAAATTGTGTTTTAAATGCAGTCACTGTAAAGGTCTACGTCTCCTCCACAGGAGCACATCATTCAGTGGAGGCGCACTGTTTGAACCACTGTTATTTGGAAAGAAAATAAAAGGCTGCCAAACACTTAAAAACAATGTCTGGCAGGGTTTTATCCCCCAAGGAGTCTCATCTAATGTGTTAAATTCTCTGACAGCACAATGTACAGCATTTTATGGTATTGTGAGTTAGAGGTAATGTCCATCATGGCAGCCCGATGTCTTGTTACCGTTAACTGTGCTGCCGTCAGGGTAAATGTAAGCAACTCTTCATGCAGAAGGTTTTTATTTGTCTCTCCAAAATATGTTCATCAGCGACTGATAACGTGTCTAAACTAGCCTCCTTTTCCCTTTTTTCATAAGTTTCTTCTCCTGGCCACCATCCTTTTACTGATTTCAGTTCTCACTGCCATCACCACTTGCCATAACTTTCCTTACCTTAAAAAAACTCTTTTCTACATATAAAGCCTTCAACATTTCACAAATGAAATCCAGGACACATTTTCCCAAGTAGTGATCAAGATGGCAAAAGGGATCAATCAGGTCGAACAGATAAGCTACTTTCGCATTTTGAACAGAGATTGAAGCTATTGAAAGAAACTGAAGACAAAGGGAGAAAGTAGGAGAAATAGAGAAAAACTGGGACATTTTAAAAGCAAATGAAGAAATGGGATTACAGGATTAAACAAGACTGTTCCTAACAAATTGTGACCTTTAGAAAATACCTGTATCTGTATCTCTCATTCTTTCCAAGTTCATTTTTAAAGGCTGCATACTTCTCCATCATTTTTGGGGGTATATTTCTTGTTCCTTCCTTAAGGTGCACACTACAGTAGCGTCTCACTTATCCAACGTAAATGGGCCGGCAGAACGTTGGATAAGCGAATATATTGGATAATAAGGAGAGTTTAAGAAAAAGCCTATTAAACATCAAATTAGGTTATGATTTTATAAATTAAGCACCAAAACATTGTGTTATACAACAAATTTGACAGAAAAAGTAGTTCAATATGCAGTAATGCTTTACGAATTTAGCACCAAAATATCACGATTTATTGAAAACTTTGACTACAAAAATGCGTTGGATAATCCAGAACGTTGGATAAGCGAGACTCTACTGTATTTGTTGTTGCTGCCATTAATGATGACAACAATGCTCCTAATTTTTCTAGTCCCCCTTTTCACTCCTCTAATTTAAAATGTAGCCAAATCTGATTCTAATTTTCCTATGGAAAAAAGGCAGAGAAATAGTTTTGTTCTCGTATTCTCTAAATCTTTGACTGTCACAGAATTCCCACTCTCTCTTTGTATAAGATATTTGCTGGACTGATAACTATCATTTCACAAAGGCATAAAATACTTTATATCATGGATTCTTCTGTAATTATCTGAGTCCTGGCCTAATTCAATATCAGTCAATTAAGCCGCTGCTTCTCAAAGCAAAAATTGTATGTTTAGATAAATGTTTGTTTGCACGTACATTTCTTTATAGGAGGCAGGGGTTGCATTGCCCATTCAAACTGCAGGAAGTAGTCCTTACCAGTGATAATTGAACAATAGCTTTATACATTCTGAGATCTTTATTGGGATCGCGCTCTAGAAAAGTTGCAGCATAAGAAAACTGCATTTTTAATTGTTATTATTATACTTAAAGTTTAAGTGCCACTCCTGGGACAAATTTACAGGAAAGCAAGGTTCTGACTCATTTTAAAGGCGGCTTTTATTATTGTTTATGATTATAATACCTTGACTGAGTTAATAGATTTTGATGTGTGCGCAACCCTATTATTGTAATGGCTGTGTTTCCTACCGCTATTTCTTTCAGGAAAGGAGATGAACTGTGTTGAAGTTCATTCCTCTCTCCATTGCAGCAGTAGCCTTTAATGTGTCATCATTCTTCATAGAAACCATATTTTCATGGTTTAATAAAAGAGTGGAAATGGGTGTGGCCAAAAGAGATGAGAGGAACACGATTCTAGCAATGATGGATATTTTGACACAGTGCGTCTTCATTCATCGTCTGTTTTGGGCTGACATTTGAGTTGTATGTGTATGTGTACAGGATTGTACCAAATTTTACGGGCTGTGGCGCAGGCGGGAGAGCATGCCAGCTGCAATTAACTGCAATGAATCACTCTGACCAGGAGGTCATGAGTTCGAGGCCCGCTCGGAGCCTATGTTTGTTTGTCTTTGTTCTATGTAAAAAGGCATTGAATGTTTGTCTATATGTGTAATGTGATCTGCCCTGAGTCCCCTTCGGGGTGAGAAGGGCAGAATATAAATGCTGTAAATAAATAAATAAATATTAGAGGTATTTGTGCAACATATCCCTTGTTTTCTGTTGTGGTTTCCCATCACTTGAGGACTGCAATTCTGTTGTAGGTGAGCCAGAGACTCAAGGGCCAGCCAGAGAGAGCTTAACAAGCACATATGAAGATCACATAAATAATTCACATCACTCAAGAGGTGGTGACTTGAACAAGTCCCTTTTGGTTAAACTTATTTAAAAGATAAGGTGAAGTTAAGTGAGTGATGGCACAGTTACAGAGGCCACCGTCCGGGGGGAATATGGACCGTCTACGTTACATCGCTGGAGTGACTTGAGCAGAATTATGTCAACTTACTGAGCTCCGAACCTTAAGGGAGAGGAAAATGTCTGATCTCTTAAAAGACGTGATACAGGACGAGTATTTTGCGAAAGGGCAGCTAAGCTTTCCCCAATAAAGCTCTTTTCCATTAAAACAAAACTGCCCATTAGCAAAGAACTGAAGGAGAGAAAGAGAGAGAGAGGCTATTAAGATATTATTAAAGCATTTGAAACATTAGATTCACGACAGCGGAAGAGTACTACAGAAGATGTGAATGCCTGCAAAAAGAAACCATTTTGTGTTTTGGATGGATGTGTAACTTCCACATTTACCTAGATCTATCTTGTCCACACCCAGAGGTGTGAGGATATTCTTATGCATCAAAATACACAAATGTGGGAAGAAATCACATCTTTCTCTCTCCTCATCGTGTTTTAGTGCTGGTTTTGTTTTAATGGATTTGGCTTTTATGTCTGTTGGACTTTCTGTTGCATATGTAAGCCGCCCCAAGTCCCTTCTGGGAGATGGTAGTCTGGTATAAGAATAAAGTTGTTGTTGTTGTTATTATTATTATTATTATTATTATTATTATTATTATTATTATTATTATTATCATCATCATCATCATCATCATCATCTGCAATAATTAATTTCAGTTTTCTCAATCCTTAATACCATGCCAAGTGTTAACCAAACGCAGTGGTGAAACAAGCATTACAAATCTGCAATTCTGCCCAAAAATCTTCAGTGTTTTCACTGAAAAATTAAGAAAGCCCTAATACGGTGGTGGAGGTTTAAATAATTTCTTTCACGTGATACTTAGAAAAATAGAAATGCAGTCATGAGCACACAATCAGAGCAACTTCATACAAGCTGCTGTGCATCTGGCTTTTTTCAGAGGTCGCCGGAAATCAACTCTATTTTTGGCAATAAAATTTACAGAGCAAAAAAGGAAAAAAACCTTTGAGATTTTGTTTGTTTGTTTAACTACTTTCTCCCCTTTTAAACTCCTTTTGGTTTCAGGGTTTCCTCAATGCTCTGACTATTCCATCTCACTGGCTCTGCCACGCAAAGCCACGTCAAACAGTGACAAATAGATACTAAAAAATCTCAGCCATAGTCATCCTTGCAGCGTTGAACTTTGAAATTTAACACTCATTTTATGTTTAATTAATTCCAAAAAAGGAGGGGATGGAGAGGAAGGGGGGATGGGGAAAAGGGAGGGGAGAACTTTTAAGGCTTAGCTTTGAACAAGCTGTTTGTTAGAGAGAGAGACAGAGAGAGAGAGAGAGAGCATTTATGTTTTCACTGTTGTTTTTCCAAATGTGATGTGACAAAGTGAAAAAGCTTCATGAAAGTGCCGTTCTTTGTGTGATGGAAGTGGGATGCACCTACCAGTCTCACATCATCAAAGAAACAGACGTGTATCTATAATTTATGCTTTGCTTAAAGCTTCCGCTGATCTGATGTGGCTTTTTTAGACAACACAGGCAGCCCCGGCAAAGCCTGTCAATCATCCGGGCTTGCTCAAATTGTAGACCATTAGTAAGAGAGACAGCAAAGTTTCTTTAATGACGCTTTTATATGTGGTGTGTTGGCAGTGAAACAGAGAAGAATTGACTTGATCAATGCATTAGTCTAATCATGGGGTTCCTGCTCTTAATTTCTTTTGTCGGTAATTTCCATACTCAAACAGCATTCAGGATACTTGTAAAGACACACTTAGAGCACTCCCTGATGTATGCAGTCACCTATAAAGCGTGGCTTGGATGGAGCGCTGTAGGAAACATGCAACGGAGATGGGGGGGCTACTCAGGCTTGCCTTTGAACTCCCTTTCCTGGTGGGAGAATTATAGTACCTTTGTCAAAAACGGAGCATTTCCATTTCTATATATTATCCCTTCATTTCTCTCTCTCTTTCTCACTCACGCAATCTGAAGCGAGGAGGGGGAAAACACACCGTCAATCAGAGCAGCATTCAGCTTTGTTGCTGATGAAGGAAGAAGATGAAATGTTTAAATAACAGCAACCCTCTCTCTGTTTCGCCAGTCACTTTTTCCACACACCTGGACTAAAAGACTCTGCATTCCTCTTGTAAACCACCAATGGTTTTTAGTTAAAAACTGAACACAGATATTGAAACTTTATCCTATTACTATGGCCCCATCCATGCTGGCATATAATGCAGTTTGAAACAATGTATATGACAGTCAGGCCCATAGCCAGGATTTTGCTTGGGGGGGGGGGGGGGCTGTGTCTGGGTGGGACAGGATCTAGCTGTCTATTATGTCTATTTTCAGTATGGTTTATATTATTTTGACTCAACTTATAAATAGAGCAACAGATAGTTTTTTTCTATTTATTTTTATAAGAAGAGCTAAGACAGCAGAGCATCAAGACATACTACCCAAAGCAAACAGAGGGAACTCCAGGATTACCTGAAGAAGTTCTACCTGAAGAAGTTCTACCTGAAGAAGGTCTACCTGAAGAAGTTCTACCTGAAGAAGGTCTACCTGAAGAAGTTCTACCTGAAGCAGTTCTACCTGAAGAAGTTCTACCTGAAGAAGTTCTACCTGAAGAAGGTCTACCTGAAGAAGGTCTACCTGAAGAAGTTCTACCTGAAGCAGTTCTACCTGAAGAAGTTCTACCTGAAGAAGGTCTACCTGAAGAAGTTCTACCTGAAGAAGGTCTACCTGAAGAAGGTCTACCTGAAGAAGGTCTACCTGAAGAAGTTCTACTTGAAGAAGGTCACCGAAACTGGATGCATACCCGGGAGACCAGTCGTATCAACCAGATTTGATTGACCACATTATCTCCGGGATCCATATACTGTATAGACTCTGGAATTCACCAATATACTCCTTTAACCAGGGAGTTATCCTTCTTTGTTACTATTGACATGGAACTTTGATTTACTTTGAATGATTGATTTTGAAGAATAGTGTTACAAACCTTGAGAATATCATCAAGACTTTAATAAGACTACTTTGTGTACCAATAATTATATATGTTAGAATTGGACATTGAATTATATGTGGTTTTTTATATTGATATTGATACTATACATAAGTCTACCATTATTCATTGTGTAAACAACAGGAATGGAGTTATGGTCAATCATCAGGTTTATTAAACCCAATTTAGATTTGAGACAATTTTGAATCATATGTATTTACCTGTACAGTTGGAATATATAATCTGATACTACAATCATAATATATAAGTGGCTATATCACTATAAAAGTATATAACTATAACATAACTTACTTTATATTATATTATATACCATACTTTTCCTTTTTTCCTTTTTTCTGGGACAGGATCTACCCTAGCAAACATTTTGTATCATTATCCCAATACCACCATGCATATGGGATATATTGAGCATGGTGATCAGATCATGATATGAATAAACATAACAGTTTAAATAATAAGTGTAAGGGCTTCTCGCGGACCACCCTGAGAATTTCGGGTGTGGGTGGGGGTGAAGCCCCTCAAGCCCCCCCCCCCCCCGGTCTACATGCCTGATGACAGTGTAGATGGGGCCCATATCAGGGCAGTCCCAGTTGAGAGTCTATGGATTGTTCCTGACCCCATTCTATTAGTATCTCAAAGTCAACACCAATAATAACACTGGGCAACACACATTTTGGCACCTCAAATGTTAGCCCTGTTTCTGGGTATATTTGACTTGCCGATTCCAAAAATGGCAACAGTTTGCTCCTATCATCCCTAGGTTTTGAAATACAGAACACACTCCATATGCCAGTCTTCATCTGCTCACTCATAAAATCATCATAACCATACGTAAGAAACTACAGCTGATGCAGTCTATCCAATGCAATTTTTTTAATCAGCACACCAAAGAACCCCAGGAACAGGCCTACAAACCAAGATACCAAGAAAATAATAATAATAATAATAATAATAATAATAATAATAATAATAATAATAGATGTTGCCATCCCAGGTGACAGTCGCATTGACAGAAAACAACAGGAAAAACTCAGCCGCTATCAGGACCTCAAGATTGAACTTCAAAGACTTTGGCAGGAAACAGTGCAGGTGGTCCCGGTGGTGATGGGCACATTGGGTGCCGTGCCAAAAGATCTCAGCCGGCATTTGGAAACAATAGACATTGACAAAATCACAATCTGCCAACTGCAAAAGGCCACCCTGCTGGGATCTGCACGCATCATCCGAAAATACATCACACAGTCCTAGACACTTGGGAAGTGTTCGACTTGTGATTTCGTGATACGAAATCCAGCATATCTATCTTGTTTGCTGTGTCATA
This sequence comes from Anolis carolinensis, assembly GCF_035594765.1. Taxonomy (NCBI): domain Eukaryota; kingdom Metazoa; phylum Chordata; class Lepidosauria; order Squamata; family Anolidae; genus Anolis; species Anolis carolinensis. The sequence goes on from NW_026943820.1 coordinate 16,926,986, forward strand.
ATAAAATAATAATAATAATTTCTATTTGTTACCATCTCTTAATGGCTTAAGGTGCGGTACAACACAGGCAAAACACATCAACATAAAATACATACAACAAAACACATATATCAAAACATACCACTATAAAATACATACACTAAAACACATTGTAGAAAGATCAAAATGCAGTGGCAATAGAATGCAAATCCAAAACTCATGGTTCAAAGTTACCTAAATAGGTTTTACTTTTTTAAAACACGTAGTACCCCCTATTTCTACTTTCTGTTTTTGAAGTGTTCTACTTAATGAAAAGATCTAATCATTATGAAATTTTGCATGATTTTTTCTGGGTTTTTGGGGGGTTGATCCCAAACAGTTCTTAAGACAGTATGAATTTGACATCATTCCTACTCTGTTTCTCTGTTACCCACTCTCAGTTGTGTTTCATGCTCTGAGGTTAACTGTGAGCTATTGTAAACCTTTCATGGGGTTTTCTTGGCAAATTTTGTTCAGAGGGATTTTTCCATTGCTATTCTTTGAGGTTGAGAGGTTGTAACACACCCAAGGTCATCCAGCATTTTGAATTCGATTAGGACTTCCTGGATCTAATCCGCACTCAAAATTAAATCTGATGCTGGCTCTCTAGCCTAGAGATTGGGAAATCTTTCAGTTTAATTTTATGCCACTTATTTAATTTTTTAAAACTTCAGGTTATTTAGAATCATAGAATCATAGAATAGTAGAGTTGGAAGAGACCTCATGGGCCATCTAGTCCAACCCCCCGCTAAGAAGCAGGAAATTGTGTTCAAAGCACCCCCGAATGAGATTTCCTGCTTATGAAAAAATGTATAGATTTGGGGAAATTCTGCAAAACCAAATACATTTCTTTCCTGACTGGATTGGATCTTTGAAAGAAGTGTGACTTTTTTCAGCCTGAAAAATTACTGTCTTGTACGTCTACCTTCCAGAAAGTGAGAAAAGGGAACAACGGGAGCAAATCCAAGGGTGCCTCCAGACATGCCAGAAATGTGCGCCAAAGCGGGTTTTTAAAACCCACTTTGGCACACATATCAGTCCCCACAACTAGGCTTTCCCTGTTGGGTGTCCCCATGCTCTCCCAGTAACTTCTGGGAGGGCATGGGGCCACCACCTCCCCCCCCCCAAAAAAAAGCCCTTAAAAGAAGAAGAAAACTTACTGGATGCTATGACGTCTTTCTGGAAGGCCTCCTGGCATGTAGAAATGATGCGCCAGGAGGCAGAGGAGGGAGGAGTGATTTTCTCTTCCCCAAACCTCCTGGCAAGTAATTTCTACACACCAGGAGGCCTGTCAAAGAGAAGACAAGGCGATTTGGTAAGGTTTTTTTATTTTAAGAACTTTGGGGGGTTGGGAAGGGGGTGGGTGCCCTCCTCACTTCTCCGGGTATTTGAAAGCCAGAAGAAGCGAAAAAAGTGTGGGGGCTGACCCCCAGAACTACCTGGGAGTCAGTCCCCACAGGTCCCATACCCCATTAGATCCATGCCTTTCAGGAAGGCCCGGATCTAATGAGGCATCAAATTAATATGGGACAAATTAACAAGGTTTTCCTGCTTTCTCACAAATTAATCCGCTTTTACCGGAGGCAGCAATTGGATGCCTCTGGTAAAAATCCAGAAGGGCCCATATTTTGAGCCCTGTCTGGAAGGGCCCTCAATCCGCACTGATACAATTGAATGTGCAAGGATTGCAAGCTAGGTTTAAAACCCTTCAGTACTCAAAAGTGTACATTGGAAGTCTCCAACATTTTAAAGGTTTAGATACTTAAATTGTCTCCAGAGTAGGTAAAG